>NW_015388867.1:0-53614 GCF_001527695.2 Protobothrops mucrosquamatus
TTAGATCTTATCTAAAGCTCAGATGGAACATGACCTTCCCTTCCATGTCGCTGATGTTATTGTTGGCTATTTAGAATGAGTAGATGCATTTCTATGAATGCAACTTAGGAAGCTTTCTTAATCATCAGTGGAAGAGGTATTTATATCTGTGTGACGTGCCACTCTTAAAACCTGAGGGCTTATGGGGTACTGACGTAAAAGGAATTTAAATAATGAGTCTAATATCTATATTTGGTGAACAGATAGTATGAGGGTCAACGTAGATAGAGGACAAATACTGAGATAATGGAACAGAGGACAGACCTCAGGAAGTGCTAGCCATAGCTAACTTAGTGTGAACTCAGAAGCTAAACTGGGTTAAAAACTGTATAGAAACTGCCTGGAAATCCTTAGGTGAGATAGCACGTTGAAAAAAAAATTCAGAAGAAGGCAATATCAAATGGCAATACCAAGAAAACTTACATCACCAAAAGTCAATCTTGAGTTGAGGGAGTCTTTACCATTTTTAAGGGGGACAGACACATAAATCAAGAACTCTGTTTTAGAGATTCTTAATAATGTGGAAGGAAGGTGACCAAAAAAGTTATTTAAGGAAGTTGCCCACTTGTTTTAATTGAACAGACTAGAAATTTGCTGTTGCTATTATAACACAAATGCTGTTTTAACATGAATTATTTTAATGACTTTAAGAAAAGTATCTCTTAATTTTTTTTTAGTTGCCTTGAAAGTATGTGCAGCAATTATATTCTTTGGAGCTGATTTTTGCCTCATGCTAGCTTTCAAACAACTTTCCCCATGTGGAATGCATGTATGAAGATGCTTTTGAGGTGTTCCAAGTTAATTGTGTGATTATCAGTGGGACTTGCGCCTATGACTTGCGCCTATGTCTTTTGTGTGTTTGCTGTGGGAGGAGGGTTGGTGTATGTACTCACATAAAAGCATGGGAGGGTCTCTCATTTGTGGGGAGAACCTGGTAGTAGAGACAGAGATCACTCAGAGCACCCCTTCACTTCCCTGGGCATTATTTTGATGAATAGGAGAAATTCTGAATTTCCTTTGCTGTTGATGAAAACTGACATTTTAAAGTGCAAATTACACCCCATCCAATGGGCATTTATTTTTATAGTATAATAAGGATAGAAAATTTTTCAGTTTTGCTTTTGTTTTAATCAATGGAAGTTTTTAAGAAGAGACTGGACAGCCATTTGTCCGAAATGGTATAGGGTTTCCTGCCTGAGCAGATGACCTCAGATGGACTAGGTGACCTCCAAGATCCCTTCCAACATTATTGTTGTTGTTGTTGTTGCTGCTGCTGTTGTCCCATGACATATCTATACCAGAAGCTTTCTCTTTGCCATCATCAATTTACTATCCATTTACAAATCATCATTAAACTACTTAAGAACTTAAATGTTTGGATAGAAAGAATTCTACAGAAAAGAACAATTCCTGGCTCTGAGAAACATCAAAAATCCATCTGACAGGCATTAAAAATATGACAGCTGACTCCTGTACAATACAACAACAGGTTCAAATTGATTTCCATCCTTGGCTTACAGAGTGTTCAAGGAATTCAGAGTCATTTCAGCAGTTCCTGGTAATTGTATCAGTAACGCAAGCTGCTCCAGGAAAATTATTTCTATGGAATGTACTTTTAGTGGCTATTAAGGGAGGGGGGTATAATATTTTCCCAGCTTTCAATTGGCTAAATTGGGGTCTTGTGGAACTTGATGGTATTGAGAGAGGGGGGGAGAGGGAGGGAGGGAGGGAGGGAGAGAGAGAGAGAGAAAGAGAGAGAGAGAGAGAGAGAGAGAGAGAGAGAGAGAGAGAGAGAGAGAGAGATCACTTGCAGGGAGTGTATAGAAATTTTTCTAAGGAGAGGTAACATTCCGTTCTCCTGGGAGAGGTAGGATGTTATGCTCTTGAAAATCTATCACTTTGTCTTTTGATTAAGGGTTTTTCTTTCAACTAATAAGTTCTGTGGTCTGAAAACATTTGAAAATCCTTCCCTTGAATGACTTGTCTTGATAGAAGTAGATCTTTGAGTATTGTCTTCAAAGTCTGTCCATCCCTCCGTTTTGTTTTTTTAAATGCTACCTTTCTTCACTTTCATTCATTTTTTCTGCTGATGTATAACATACCATTTCCTTAAGGAATTACCAGTTGAGAGAGGAATCTTCAAAACAATATTTTCAGCAAAGAAAATTAACAGGAAAAAGTTAAATGCAATCACAGTTCAGTGAAAATGCTAAATTGCATTCAGTGAGAATGCAGTTGTTCTCCCAGCTTTCAAAAGAGTAGAGGGGTTTCAAACAACTTTGCCCATGTGGAATGAGTATATGAAGATGCTTATGGGGTGTTCCAAGTTAATTGTGTGATCTTTTTAGTATCTTTTTCTGACAGTCCTCCAGAGAGGTAAGGCTAAATACAGTGAGCACCAAGTGCCAAATGCTAAGTAAAGAGCTAAAGTGCCTCGGTTAACAGCATTTGTATACTGTTTATCCACTAGATCAGTGATGGTGAACCTATGGCACGCGTGCCAGAGGCGGCACTCAGTGACCTCTCTGTGTGCACATTCGCCATGCCCCGGAGATGGCAACCGTCCCTCTTCAACCAGCCGCCCACTAACTCGCCGAGGTCCCACATGACTGGATGCATCCCAGCACCCATGTGCTCGCTGGCCTCTGTGTGCAGGGGCCGATGGTGTCAGGAAGCAGCCGCCCCTGCCTCGCCTTGCCCTGCGACAATGGCACCTCTGCCCTGTCTCGCCTTGCCTCATCCCGCAGGACGAGCCTCCTGCCCACCGCCTCACTGCCAGAGACCCCCTGGATCTCCCCCAGCCCTGCCTGGCCCCCACAGGCATCCCTCCCCACGAACAACATTGAGGTGACCACGCCCACCTTGGCCACACCCACCCAATCTGCCATGACCACCACAGCCACACCCATCCAGTGGGCCACGCCCACCTGGCACCCAGCGATAAATAAGTGGGTTTTGGGTTGCAGTTTGGGCACTCGGTCTCTAAAAGGTTCGCCATCACTGCACTAGATGATGGTACACTATGTCACGGCCTTCTTAGATTGGCTGGGAATTCTGGAAATTACAGTCATTTAGAAGAAACCAGACAAGGAAAGACAGGTGACAAAAGTTACAGTGAACATCAGTGGAACTGGTATCTTTCTATGTTTGAATAAGTAGGTGAGAGTCTCTGGCAAACTTAGATTCTGTGTACTATAACTGATTTCAGAGGGTAAGCTCTCCAAAATTTATTTGCTACACGGGGAATGCCCTCTAAGACAGAGGTCCCCAACCTTTTGGGCACCAGGGACCGGTTCCGTGGAGAGAGGTTTTTCCGTGGACCGGAGGGGGCGTGGTTTCATGTACTGCCTGCATCCTTTGGATGGGGCTTGGGGCCCAGTACCGGTCCACGGACTAGGGGTTGGGGACCCCTGCTCTAAGACATTCAAAAAAGTATTTAAATTTTCTTCTTTAGCCCTACCTTTCTCCACTTTTGTTAACATACTGACTTCTGCTAGAACAGGGTATCCCATCCAACTGCCTATGCCAGCGGTTTTCAACCTATGGGTCGCGACCCCATTTGGGGTCGATCGACCATTTCACGGGGGTCGCCAAGCAAGGCTGTCCGCCATTTTTTCTCCTTTTCCGGCGGGTGCCTTACCTCCCTTGAGCTGGGCCAGCTGGTGGTCGGCCTGCTCCGTCTCTGCCACTTGCCAGCTACGCCTCGGCCGGCGCAGGGGGCGGAACCACGCATGCGTGGCGCTTCCGGGCAGGGAAAGTCCTTGACTTATGACCGGTTTAATCCTCGACTTATGACCGCTTTAGTCCTCGACTTACGACCGGGTTAGTCCTTGACTTACGACCGGTTGGGGGTTGCAGCATTAAAAAGGTTGAGAACCACTGGCCTATGCATATTCTAATCTCTTCTATTCTGCTCTGTATTCCATAAGACAAAAATACAATAGAGCCACTGAACTCCGGGATAGAAAAAACTTTTTAATAAATACAACTTAGCTTTCGTCAATCGTCTGTTGACATCGTCAGAGTTGGTAATTGGTGGTTAAAGAAAACTGCTTATATAGTTAGATGGCTGTTTAACTGTCAAGCCATGAAGCGCGTGGGCATTCCGTCTGCCTCTATTGGCCGGTGTTCACCTCAATTATCCCTCAATCATCGTGTTGGTCTGAAGTACTTCCTTCGATCCTGCAAAGGGGTGTGTTAATGTCTCCCTTACTCTACTCACTATGCCCTCTTGCCTTTCCGTGAGTAAACGCCCAGTTTATCTTCTTCTGACTGCAGATTGTTAAATGGGTAAACGTGCCCTGAAAAGCATCTCTTCTAAATAAGAGCAAAAATTGGCAAGACAAAAGCTGTGTTACATAAATGGTTTCCTTTTTTTCTTTTTTAAAATCTTTGGCAGTCTTTTTTTTTTTCAATTAAAGTTGTCATTTGTCCAAAGTATTTTCTTTTGTTTTACAGAGATTCTTGCCCTCAAGTTTTAATTACTTGCTTCTGAAGAAAGTTTTCAAATTTTTAAAAAGAAAGTAAAATTGAATGAAAAAAAAACATAGAAATTAGAAAAGTTCAAATGACAGAAGCATCTAAATAATTGGAATTAAAATAATATTGCCTGCAAGGATCACCATCTGTGTGTGCCTTTGTTGAAAAAGGGGGAGCTTGCAGGTTTTCAGGGTTTCCAGACATGATCAGCCAAGCAATAAAAGCAGTTTTCTCTAAATATTGAGACATATTACAGTATCTGGAGTCTGCAATGAGAAGGTAGGTTTATCCTGAGATCAGTGCACTCTCTTCCAAAGCTTTACACAGCCTCTAACATTTTCCCACAATCATAGAAGCTAAATGGTTTTATAAGAATATTTGTCCCAGATCTAATGTATGCGGAAGGTGCTAACATGGATGATCTGCTATTTCTTAGTATAGCCCCATTCATTCATACAGAGATCTAAATAAGGAATGCCTGGAACATCTCTAAAATAATCCATAAATGGCCTGAATATCATGTGTAGTTACTTAATGCTTGACCATCATCACAGATAGAAAATGTAAGATAAACTAAGACCTCTGAGCATTCATTCTACTGTTAATCCCATTCTGTTGGTTCACTTTATAGCCAGTATGTTGTAGTGAAGTTGTTAGAAAAAGATTTAGCTGTTTTTGGCGGGGGGGGGGGGGATGTGGGGATGGTTGGAAGGGAGAAGGACCACATTACTATAATTGGACTTAATTTTGCATCTCGGTATAGGATATCTGTGATATAGTTAGAAAAACTGATGTTTAGCAGTTAGATTCGAGTCCCTTCATCATTGCAATGTATGATTGGATCGTTTAAAGTTTTTTTTTCCCCTCCCATGATTTCAGTCATATTAGTTATTTCACCTCTGTTTGGGGGAAAAAAAAAATCCTCCTTTCTAAGCCTCAAAGTTAAGGTGTGTCTACTGTACAGAAACAAAGTTTATCTGTGGCCCAAAGATTGGAAAGACTTGTACCAAGTTAAGCAAGAAGTAACTGTAATCTGTAGCCTGAAGTGAGTCACCAGAGTCATCACTGATTTCAGGGAGTTGGCTCAGGACTTAGATGGAGTTGGCTGCTCTCCATTCCTCAGAATGTTTGAACGATGAGAAATAGTTTTTTTTCAGAAAGGAGAAAGGAGTGGGAAATGGCATACTTAGGGCTATAGGACTATCTTGTGGTGACAGTAGTATCAGGAGAGAGCTATGAAAGAGCTATAAGACCATATAACTAATATAATCCCTGTCAATAAGGACCATAGAAGCTATCTAGAGCAGGGGTCTTCAAACTTGGCCTTTTATGACTTGTGGACTTCAACTACCACAGTTCCTCAGCCAGACACACTGGCTGAGGAATTCTGGGAGTTGAAGTCCACAGGTCATAAAAGGGCCAAATTTGAATACATCTGGCCTAAAGCAAATAGAAAAATTGTTCTCCAGTAGAGAACAGGAGTGCAGGAACAGGAGTTATAATAGAATTGGGGAAGAGTGGAATAGTAAACAATTAGTACTAGCCTTTGAATACTTGTGGATATGTTGCCTAGAGACCAGGTAGGGCTATGTTGGGTTTGTGGGGTTTTATTATCTTACTTCAGCTTCCTTTGTTTTTGGGAACCTGTGAAATTACAAATGTGAGGACCAGTTGCAAAATTACCTCTTCCGTGCCTTTCATCACTGCAAACAGTCGCTAAGTAAGGCAGTCACTAAGCAAGGACCACTTGTATACATATAGAACTGATTTACAACTTATAAATGCAACATACTTCCTCCTCAGCATGCAAGCTATATTATAACACTAAAATCAAAAAGGCAAGAAACAAGCCTATGTCAAATTCTAGTGCTTTTCTCTCTGTGCTTCTTCTTTTCACAGGCCTTAACCACCTCTCTCAGCTGATAATGATCAGAGCAATTTGAGTTTTGAAATAGAAAGCTAAGCAAGGTTGGGCCTGATTGGATGGGAAGCTCTCTGGGGTTGCAGGCCTATAGCATAGGCCAGGGGTAGGCAATCTTGGCTCCTTTATGACTCGTGGACTTCAACTCCCAGAATTCCTGAGCCAGCATGGCTGGCTCAGGAATTCTGGGAGTTGAAGTCCAAGAGTCATAAAAGAGCCAAGGTTGCCTACCCCTGGCATAAGCTAAGAAAACCTTTAAGAGAAAGACACTGGCAAACCACTTCCACATAGCTGCCAAAGAAACTTTATGGACCGTTTTATAAAGTCAGGAGGAGAACTTGGGATAATTGCACTTACAGTGGTACCAAACAGCAATTAGTGGTCAATAAAGAGAAGCTAATAAATCATAACATATATTAGAAACAGCATTAGTGGCTGGAACCTAGGTGTTTATTTTGTCTCTGTGGTTATAATATCCCAGTAGAAAGAAGACTCAATGGAGACAAAATGCCTTTTTGATTGAATTCTTGTCAAAAAATTGCAAACTCTTGACTCACTAAGAAGAAACTTGAACTGTTATTCTCTGACGAACTGTTTTCATATGTTGACATTGGCAATGGATTATCAAAGAATGTGCCATTTCCCCTGCTTTAAAGTTTTTACAGGGTAGTCTCGCAGTATGTTGAGCAGTGTTGTTTTAAGGTTTTGCCTCTTCGCTGCATTTATTTTCTCAATATGGTATTTTTTTTTTTGAACTCTGTTTAAATGTATTACTTATTAAAAGGGACAGAGTTGATCGATTTGGAGTAGAATAAAAATGTGTAAATAAAAATGTAAATAAGAGAAAATATTATTTTTGGAATTTTCTTAGACCAGGTTTTTCTAAAGAGATGAGGACCACGAAGGGTCCAGTACCGCATGTCTCATCTTGATCCAATATCTTCCCTGCACATTTGCTATGCTTGTACGTTTTGAAATTTTGCTGCATTCAGCAGAAAGATTGGAAAACACCAATTTAGAAAGATTTAGAAGCACAAATCTTATGTTTGCAGACCTTTAGTGTTGGAGCACAGTTTTTCTTTTACTGTACAGTCTGAGATTTGGCGATATTTGTAAACTGCCCAGAGTCACTTAGTAAGATAGGCGGTGTAGAAATTAGATAAATAAAATAGATTTTTTTTCTTTTGTTGACTCACTCAGCTATTACTTTAATGCTAATGGAAATAAGTCAGAAAGTTAAGAATTGCTTAGGAAAAAAAGTCCTAATAGCTTACATAAAAAGTTTACACTTCATTGTCAGTGTTACAGTATAATTCTTTTATTTGCTTGGGAATTCATGTTACTTACTAAAGATTTCCAGTCCTAAACTGACATAAATGACAACTTCGGTAAATAATGCAATCCTTAGATTGTGCTCTTTCTGTGTGTAGTGTGACCACACAACTCATTGCTGGAAAGAAATGAAGGAAAGAGAATATAAGAGACCTGAAAGTGGGAATCTGGCTCCCAGAGAATTTAGTTGGGCTCAGACCTACCAAGTGCAGCTTACTTAGATGCCTTCCGGTGATTATTCAGTTTCCTTCAGGTCTAAATAATTAAGAGTTGCACATCCAGGGTAGGATAATAACATCTATGGATTTGCCTCAAAGGTGTGCTAGCAAAACCGAAAAGCAAGATGTCACAATTGTAAAGCAGTCTAGATGCCCTTAAGGTTCTCTGTCTGGCTCTTCATAGAACACCTGCTTCATATTCTAATATTGGTGGTTCAGTACCACCTAGTGTTTTCCATATTTATTTCTTCTTTCCATCTCCTTGCCACACTGGGAAGGGAAGCCAGCTGACCTCAGACATAAAAATTACCTCACATGATTTGCATATAGGCATAGGAAGGGAAGGGACTGGATCTTTTAAAGCAGGCACCTGACCTATCTTGAAGAAGAAACGTGTCAGCACTTGAGATTCAAAGGCTGGCTGGGTAAAAAAAAGAACAAAGGAAAAGAAGCTGAAGGGCTGAAGGCTGAAAGAAAAGGGCAAGAGAAGAAGAAAAAAAGCGCAAAGAAGATAGGGTTATTTTTACAACTTTTGCTCCTCCTGACTGTCTCTGGGTGTCAATCAAACAGCAGTTTCACCATTGGGCTCTCAGCGTGGACCCAAAAGAGCAGAGATCAGGGAGAGAGTTATGTCTGGAGCAGCTACCAAGATACTACCAAGAGCAGTGGTTCTCAACCTTTTTAATGCCGCGACCCCAACCGGTTGTAAGTCGAGGACTAAACCGGTCGTATGTCGAGGACTACCCAACCGGTCGTAAGTCGAGGACTTTCCCTGCCCGGGAGCGCCGCACATGCGTGGTTCCGCCCCCTGCGCCGGCCGAGGCGTAGCTGGCAAGCGGCAGAGACGGAGCAGGCCGACCACCAGCTGGCCCAGCTCAAGGGAGGTAAGGCACCCGCCGGAAAAGGGGGGAAAAAATGGCGGACAGCCTTGCTTGGTGACCCCCGTGAAATGGTCGATCGACCCCAAATGGGGTCGCGACCCATAGGTTGAGAACCGCTGACCAAGAGAAAGATGACAAAGAGCCCCTTCAAAAGAGGTTGTTAGAATTAGTTTGGGAGATGGATGTAAATAACAGAAAAACAGTAGAAGGAAAGAGAGATGGCTTTATCTTTATCTTGCTCATCTAAGTTAGCAAGTTGCTAGACTAAGGAGGTGAGCTAAAGTTAGGCTACAGCAGCGGTTCTCAACCTATGGGTCGCGACCCCATTTGGGGTCGATCGACCATTTCACGGGGGTCGCCAAGCAAGGCTGTCCGCCATTTTTTGTCTGCCATTTTTTTCCCCCTTTTCCGGCGGGTGCCTTACCTCCCTTGGGCTGGGCCAGCTGGTGGTTGGCCTGCTCCATCTCTGCCGCTTGCCAGCTACGCCTCGGCCAGCGCAGGGGGCAGAACCACGCATGCGCGGCGCTCCCAGGCAGGGAAAGTCCTCGACTTACGACCGGTTGGGTAGTCCTCGACTTACGACCGGTTTAGTCCTCGACTTACGACCAGTTGGGGGTCGCGGCATTAAAAAGGTTGAGAACCACTGGGCTACAGCAAGGATTATTGAATATTGCTGCCAGATAATGAAGAAAGAAGAATCATAATGAAAGTGAATAAATGACTAAGCACTTCGCTGTTCACTTTATAAGAAACCCAGTTGTTAACAACAGAGTTGTCTGTGTCCCGCCTAAACTGTTTTCCTTCCGAACTCCAATGACATACCCAGTATAGGTGTGCAAGCTAAGTAGGTATATGTATTGATATAGGGCTTATATACAATATGTGCAAGAGGGGTGTGTATGTGTGTGTGTGAGAGAGGGGGGGGAGAGAGAGTGAGATGGTTAATGCTCTTTTAATATATAGTCCTTCCTCAATTGGATTGGCTACTATTATGAGTATTAGATATGGGGGCAATAATTAATAAGCTCAAATAAACAGTAACAGTATAGAACAAATGCTACTTTTCAGGATGAGAGGATTTCAAACCATCAAGAATTTCTTAGATGATTTAGTGTGATTTTATTCTACTTTATAAGTAGCATTTTTATGGCTTATTTTAAACACGGATAAAAGTAATGATGTCTTACATGATATGTCAGCCTAGGCTAAGAGTCATCATGAGAAGCAAGCAAATAGTAGAGGTTTTTTTTTTTAACTTTTATTTATTTATATCCCACCTTTATTATTTTTAAAAATATCTCAAGTTGGCAAATATATCCCACACACTTTCCTCCTCCTATTTCCCCCACAACAACAACAACAACAACCCTGTGAGGGAGGCTGAGAGAGAGTGACTGGCCAAAGGTCAACCAGTTGGCTTTCATGGCCAGGGCAAGACTTGAACCTACAGTCTCTTGCTTCGTAGCCTGCTGCCTTAATCACTAGAGCAAACTGACCAACTATTTTTTTCTATTCCTGAAGTTCTTTGATAGGGCAAAGAACTTCATCGTGTTAAAAACATTGAGTAATAAGTCTGCCAATTTTAGAAGGGAAGGCAGAACTAATTTGGTGTCACTAAAGATTACAACTTCCCAAAGTATGCATTTCACTTTCCAGACAGCATGGCTATTGCTGAGAATTCTAGGAGTTGAAAATTACTGTATATATCTGAAATTATTTTTTTGCTGAATTATTGTTTGCAGTTCTCTGAACGTTTGATGTCCATCCAGGTCTATACATTTTAAAATACACTTCGTGGAAAATGGAATCTAGAATGTGCACAAGGAGTTTTAANTCACTTACATTCACTTTCATCCAGGATTTACTGTAAAACAGTGTGCAAAAACAAGATTGAACTTGTCTGTATCTGAGTACTTAACCATTAGTGTCTGTGGAAAATAATGTAGGATGGTAATTAGAATATTAAACTATGATTGAGAACCCCTAAGCATGGAACCTTAGTGGGTATTTTTGGCATTGTCCTTTAACCTAGTTACCTGATCAGATCATTGTTGCCAGGAAGAAAATGCAGGAGGGAATGTTTTGTATGGCACGTTGAATTTCTAAAGGAAAGGTGAAATAAAACCCAACAGATCATCATAAAAAGGTGAAGCGGGAGGAATACACATATTTTCATAAGCCTTTGGAGAATGAGTGAAATCAGAAAAGATAATGCTGCATTACATCAACCCCTGGTATGCCTTTGCATGATTTGAGATTATGGAATAATCTGAAAATTTTATAAGAAGCATCAGAGATTTAGATGAAATTAGTGGAATTTAATATTCTAGCAATCCTTGATATGACATTCATTACTATCAGCAGTATTATGGTTTGGTAACTAAAACATGTCTAAGAAGAGTTTTTAAAAGCCACAGGTGTTCAAGCTCTTATCTGCTGTGATATGCTGCTCTATTTCCTTTATTCAGAGAGAATATACAGCAGTGTTTCTCAACTTTGGTAACTTTAAGATGTGTGGACTTCAACTCCCAGAGTTCGCCTGTCAGCCTTGCTGGTTGGAGAATTCTGGGAGTTGAAATCCACACATTTTAAAGTTGCCAAAGTTGAGAAACATGGATAACATCTTTACATTATCATGTTTGCCTCTCAGCTACTAGATGCTGCTGATCTCTTAGTTTGGAATGTAAATGACTACACTGTATACAAAAAGGGTCACAGGGGTCTCATAATGGAAGTTGGCAGAAATTAGACTGGGAAGCAGAATGCTAGATTCATGGTAATACATTCATGTGGAAGACTGATTTCCGCAGATGTGCATGAAAAAGGTTTATGTATCTCTACCACAGAAAGCCTGTTTGGTGTAATGGTTAAGGCACCAGGCTAGAAACTATGAGACAATGAATTCTAGTTCTGCTTTAAGCACAAAAGCAGCTGGGTAGCCTTGGGCTAGTCACTATCTCTCAGCCTAGGAAGGAGACAATGGCAAAACCACTTCTGAAAAACCTTGCCAAGAAAACTGCAGGGACTAGTCAAGGCAGTCTCCAACAATCAGACGTGTTTAAATGGACGGAAAAAACGTATCTATCACAGCCTTGAGAAAAGCTTGAATATAGTTTTTATGAGCATTGTAAGTGTAACGTGCTATTTATTTTTTAGAAAAGAAAAAAGTGCTCTAATTTTGATTAGAGCACTTTTACTGCCAGTTAAACTCTTCATAGCCTTAGTTGGGGAAAAAAAGAAGAAGTATGCAGATAGAATTATCTTGACTTTGTTTTTGTTTTGTTTTTGCCCCAGGTCATTACGTTCTTTGGGTTGTTTAGTTAGGAGGGTGGTATTTGTTTTTGAATTCCTGCATTACAGTGCAATGAAGTTATTCCTAACGTGACGGTCAGATGAGACTTGAAACCAAGCCTTTCCATTCTGAATATATGGTGCAACTTTCTTGGATTTATCCTTTTCATACTGTAAGGATATATGTTTTATAGCTCTGACGCAACGAACAGCTTTATGGAGTTGAGCAAACATTGTTGTTGCCGCCACTGGTCAGCTGCTTTTCAGCCTGACCTAGAAGGGACAGAGAAAGAGCCTGGGTTGAACTAATGCATCTCCCCCCACTGCCTAAAGAGAATGGCCCTGGAGGAGGGTGCTCAGGAACACGAATAGAGGGGGGGGCATGCTTTCACTAGCACCCACTAGTTCAGTGGTTCTCAACCTGTGGGTCGGGATCCCATTTGGGGTCGATCGACCATTTCATGGGGGTCGCCAAGCAAGGCTGTCCGCCATTTTTTTTGTCCGCCATTTTTTTCCCCTTTTCTGGCGGGTGCCTTACCTCCCTTGGGCTGGGCCAGCTGGTGGTCGGCCTGCTCCGTCTCTGCCGCTTGCCAGCTACGCCTCGGCCGGCGCAGGGGGCGGAACCATGCCTGTGCGGCGCTCCCAGGCAGGGAAAGTCCTCGACTTACGACCAGTTGGGTAGTCCTCGACTTACGACCGGTTTAGTCCTCGACTTACGACCGGTTTAGTCCTCGACTTACAACCAGTTTAGTCCTCGACTTACGACCGGTTGGGGTCGCGGCATTAAAAAGGTTGAGAACCACTGCACTAGTTCCTAGGAAGACCCCGCTGCTAGGGCTCCCCTGTCAGCATCCCAACAAAGTGGTCATGGAGCATGTCAGACGGAATCCTCGAGAGAGAAATGGGAATAAGCAGGGAAAGCTCAATATTAACGCTAAGGATGCTTTAAATGTGTTTTTCAACTTGGCAGCTTTTAAAATGAATGGTTTTAAAGTTGCCAAGTTTGAGAAACACTGATTTAAAGCAACCTCAGGCATGGGCTGGAAGGCAGAGGGAGGCAGAAAACGAAGTTATCAGGGCCTGGTGGTGCCACAGTTAGAGGAAAGTGAGGAAAGGTTCTCGTACCAATGCCCAGTTTTTCCACTTTGTGAAACTGGGGGGGGGGGGTCAGAACAATGGTTCAAAAAGGAACAAGAGGTTTTACTATAAGTAAAGGAGTCAAACAGCCAAGGGGGGGTCAAGATTCCCGAGAATAGCTAATCGTCATCCATAATCGTACATCATGAGTCAAGTAAAAAAAAAGGTTCTCAAAGAGTTATGAGGGAGTTATTCTGGCAAACTCTTTGATTCTCTGGACTTTGTTTTTTTCTGTACATTAGGAAGAAATACGAGAATGAGTTATTATAAGATCTGGTGCTTCCTAAGCATACTGCCCAATCTTGTCATCTTAGAAAAATGTGTAATACTATAAATAGATGATGCAACAGACAAATATTGCTCAGTCACATAAAATGGTTGCCAAGTGGTTCCTGTCAGAATTATGGCTAAAATATTGAAACAAAGAGCTAGTGTTTTTATTTCAGAATAATCACATGGGACACCCCAACTGTGTGTAGCTATACTTCCTATAGAAATCTAGAAACAGGTTTTCCCTCCCTTCAGAAAGCAATAAATCTACTTATATTGAATAAAAAATTCTGCTGGACAAAGTCACTCCTTGCATTGGATAAAACTGGTCCTTCACTCAGTGCTTTAATGGTAGATGTTTGAGCCAGAAAATTAGGCAAAACTCTGCTGTTGATATAGGATTTTTTTCTGATTGAAAAGTATTCTTTATATTGGGCATCATGAGTCGTCGTTTGTAACTATCATGTTAATCCTTGTATGCTGGCCAGAGTAACTTTTGTGAGACGAATAGCCATATTAAATAAATAAATGTTCATGCTTGTGGTGGTCCCTTTGTAACGTTCAAAAAAGTGTGTGCTCTGTTGCTAAGAAGTAGCCCATAATGATAAACTTCTTTTTTGTAACCTATCAGGATTACCAGATTATGATATTTTTTTCTTCCTTGAATAGCTTATCATATTTTTGATCTTTCGTGCAAAAAAAAAAGGGACGGTTCTGCTTTGTAGAATCTGCTCATAAAGGAGCTGTATCATTGTTTTTTTTTTAATGGTCCAAAGTACTTCTTGAAGCACTACAACTCTAGTAAGCGTAGGTGTTCTTCGAAAAGAACAGCAATGATAAGGTGGGGGTTGATTTTATTTTGAAACTCTCAGTCTTCTGATCATACAATTTGGGGAAGGAGGAAGACACAAGTTCTTGTCCTTTAGACTGTTTGTTCTTCACACGTATAAGAACGAACTAAGGAGGAAAGCCACTGGATTCTATTAACAGCGGAGGCAGAATCTATTCTAATACAAAAGCCAGCCATGGTGTCATCATGTTGACTTAGCAGCTTTAGGGAGAAGTCCATATTTTCATGCGAGCGCAGCCTGAACATTGAACTTTGGGGCTAAGGCTGTTGGCAGAGCAGTGACAGATTGTTTTATATTTATTACCTTAATGTCTGTCTCGTTAAGTATATTATACTGGTGCACTCTTTTGGCAGACCTCATTCTCTTTTTCATTAACATGCACATTAAAGTTTTATGCCAAGAAAACTGGCAGTAGGTTTGACTAACAAACTCTGCTCTGTTCCCAACCAGTCAAGCCTTTGAGCGATAACATCAAAGCAAGAATTAAAACTAAATCAGAACACTAACAATTAAAAAATAACACCCACGCACACACTGTGCTGCCTATAATCGTAATAAAAATTGGATTGTTTTGATCCATGCATACACAAAGATGAACACCCACAGTCTGTTCGGGCGTGGTACTGTTTGATTATCTTGTGAAATGCAGGAAAAGTGGGTTTAACATATTTCTACGGGAAACATCTTTCAAAACTTGGGGGCTACCACAGAGAAGGAAACCCAGGATTTTCACAGCGCTAACAAGAAACAAGAACTATTCCACATTATCCTGGGATCTCTAGTGCTCCAGCCTTTACTCAGAATAAAGATAGAAGATCTATTGCCCTATAAATATTGTTGATTCCCATCATCCTTCACTACTAAATAAATTGTCTATGGTAGATGGAAGGATAGCTTCAGGTTCTCCATCCTAACGCTAAATAAAGATTTGATGCATAGTGATATATCAAATGTAATATCTCCTTTGCTTACTCATTAATTCTTTCTCCTCTCACCCTACCTTGACTTCCAGAGCAGTTAGTGCTTGGAGCCTCCAAAGAACTATCTCGGCGCTGGGATAAGGACTATGATTCCTTTGTGCTTCCTCTGCTAGATGAACTGCAACCATGCTATATCCTTTACCGCCTGGACACCCAAAATGCACAGGGCTATGAGTGGCTTTTCATCTCCTGGTCACCTGACAACTCTCCAGTAAGCTTTCAACTTATTCCTATTCATGGAATACAGGTTAAGAACATCCGGTTTCTGCTGAAGGATAAAAAATATGCAAGGTGCTCTTCAGAAACATTGAAGTTGCTCTACTTCCCTTTTCCAATATAAAACCACCAATGAATGGTGGTTGCATGTGCCTTATATCTGTTTAATCCAGGGGTCTTCAAACTTGGCCCTTTTATGACTTGTGGACTTCAACTCCCAGAATTCCTCAGTTCCTGGCTAAGGAATTCTGGGAGTTTAAGTCCACAAGTCATAAAAGGGCCAAGTTTGAAGACGCTTGGTTTAATCTATACTGCATTCATTGCCAGCCAGGAACTTTCCAGGTGTTAATGATTCCCATAATCTCCAGTCAGCACAGATCAGGGGTCTTCAGACTTGGCCCCTTTACGACTTGTGGACTTCAACTCCCAGAATTCCTCAGCTAGGCACGCTGGCTGAGGAATTCTGGGAGTTGAAGCCCACAAGTCGTAAAGGGGCCAAGTTTGAAGACCCCTGGCATAGAGTTTGACCATGGTAATCATGTATGCAAAGCTGCTTGGTTTAGAGTTAGTTGTTGTAAATATAGAACAGGTTTTTCCTAATTCAGTGCAGGCTCTCTCAATCATAATGGAAGAGCTTGGAGCTCAACAGATCAATTGGAACTCAGAACTTTCCCCAGATGATTGAAGCAGATTGTTTCTGAAGTAATACAGCTGTTTCAACTTTGAAACAGGACATTCTGAATTTGAAACAATTCAGATGTGAACTGTTTTACCTAATCTTACTAGTTGAATATGAAAATTAAACTCCAACATACTAGAAGTCACTAAATTGGTAAAGACTACATTATTTGTTTATTAAACATCAAGGCCACCCAACTTCTAATAACTGTGGGTGGCTTCACAAAATTAAAAGAACAACAATTCCACTAAAACAATAACTTTTCAAACCACCCTTCTAGATCTGGGGTAAAGGGGCAATTGTAATAATCTTAACTCAAGGCTTGGGAGAAGAACCGGTTTTTAGAGAACAGTTGAAAATGAGCAAGTGGGGAGACCATGCAAATCTTAGGGAAATGATTTTCCAAAGGCAAATACAGTGACAGAAGAGGCTCACTAGGTGACATTGATGGGACCTGAAGCAAGCCAAGTCCATTGGAGAATAAAAGAAAACAGATTCTGCAGGACACAGTTGGTTCCTCAAATAGCTAGACTTTATGCTGTGTAGGGCATTGTAAGAAAAAACCAGCAACTTGAATTGCATCTGAAGGCAACTGGTAATCAGTGCAGCTTACCTAGCAGGGGTCTTATATTCCCATTATTGTCATGCTACAGTCTGGATCAGCAGTAGCTTCTGAGTGGTGTTCGCCCCAGGTTTCACAAGCCTACGATATAATGGTATCAATCCAACAAATTGGATTACTTCTTTATGAGAAGTAATGACGTTTGCCCAGGTACGTTGTAGCATGTAATCAAGTTTCTGTAATCTCTGAATCAAGGAAGAATCCACCTGATTAGTACTTGGAGAGAGATCACTCGGAAATCCCAAGGTTGCAGGTTAAACTGCCAAGTAAACTACATGGACCTTCCATGAAGTCATCGGGAGTTGACTCGAAGGCCTGCTTGCTTGCTTGCTTACTTAATGAAGTTCAGGGTGAAAGAAAAATACTTTCCGTCCATTTATATTAGTATCCAGTCTTTATTTTAATACCTTTAAAGATGTACATGGAGAAGACTGAGCACTACAAATCTTGTCACAAAGAGCTGTTAATGTTTAGTCTTGTTATAATGGGTTAAGCAATCTGTGACTATATTTAAAAGCTGGCACAGCTTTTGTCCGTCTTGGGGAAGAGACCTCTAGTTGTATGAATTTCAGCTCTCAGAATTCTCAGCCTGGCCGTGCTGTCTGGGGAATTCTGGGAGCTGCTCAACACATCCAGAAGGTGCTTCTGGGGAAGACAGAGCTAACAAATTCATTTTGATATAAATATTGGTTAAAAAAGTTCCCTGCAATTCCAAATATGAAAAATCCTTCCTGATGGGTTTCAGAACCATAAATAATCCTGCAACTCTTTTTTTTTTTTTTTTGTCACTGTGAACTGGATAGTTCTAATAGTTAGCAGCCATGAATGTCTTCCCATAGTTCATATTCTCTTCTCTTTCTCTCTGTGCAACAAGGTTAGACTCAAGATGCTCTATGCAGCAACCCGAGCAACAGTAAAGAAAGAGTTTGGAGGAGGACACATCAAGGATGAACTCTTTGGGACAGCAAAGGTATGGCAGTTGGTCATATCCGCTGAGATCAGGACAATCAGAGTTGTAACCGTTGAGGTTTGGGGTCCTGCTTCTAAAAGCCAGACTAGCATTCGTCACCGCTACTCATTTTGAAGGGCTTGGTTTAAGATTGCAAGGATTCTGACTGCATTCATTGAAAAAAGAACTTGAGTTGTGTCTTCTGTTTTGCCATATGAAGGTGCATAGAGGTCCTGTCTGATTCATCCTTGCAGTGCATGCTCAGTTTGAAACCCTGATCAAATGAGTGCAGCGACTTGCGTACATGACTTGAGACAAGGACATAAGATGTCTATGGAGATTCTTAGTCATCCAGGTCATGCTTTTCCCAAAGGTGGTTTTTCCAGAGGCAACTGGACTCGTCTACAAAAGAAAACAAGGAAGTCCAGTTGCCTCTTGAAAAAGCACCTTTGGGATAGGTAAAGATGTACACAAGGTGATCTGTTTGTGCTGTAAGAGGAGAGGTGACCATTTATATCAGGGGTAGTCAACCTTGGCTCTTTTATGACTCGTGGACTTCAACTCCCAGAATTCCTGAGCCAGCTATGCTGGCTCAGGAATTCTGGGAGTTGAAGTCCACGAGTCATAAAAGAGCCAAGGTTGACTACCTCTGATTTATATCCTGTGGAAGATTGCTTGTCTCTAGCCTGCTTTTCTTTTGTCCTTCCTCAGTTATTTTGTTTGTTTACAACCTTCAGTTCAGAGGAAGTCTGGTCCCAAAGTCTTTAGACTGCTTTGCTGACTATACTAGTTCACTAATTTGGAAGGCAAAAATTTGTAATGCATGCATTGCATCAAGTCCCTGCCCTAGACTCTTTCCGTCCAAATTCAAACACAGTCATAACATGATAAAAAAAAAGGAGGAGTTTCATATTGTGTGGATTGGCATAAGTCTGGCTCTTAACTCAGAATTACTGATTATCTAAATGCTTTGTATCCTGTCCAATATAAAATTTAACTAGCTAAGCTTATTTTACCTATTGTCCGGAAAACCCATCGAAAATGCTTACAGACCTGGAACGTTTTTTTGAAAGTGCCAGAAGGGGGCAGTATTGCACATCAAATGATAATACATTAGATTATACAGTACTGTACTATAAATGAAATATTCTGGATCTCTCTCTGCAGAGCTCTGTCATTCAATATAATTGTGAGATCCTCGAGCAGCTATCCTCTTTACTACCATCTACTAGGGTTGTTTTGTTGTTGCTTATTTACTGAACTTAATAGGCCTCTGGATCACTGACGTCTCTTGGTGGCTTACAGTACTGTAAAACAAATGTAAAATCAAAGCGTTAAAACCCATAAAAAGAACTAAAACCAGTAAAATTAATAAAATGAACATTTAATCAACAGCGAAAAGACAAAGATGCATTTTGAGGACTTTTTAAAAAGCTAATACATGTGTTGGACCGCTCAACTCTAAAGGGAATGCATTTCAGCGATGAAGAGCAGCAATAGAGAAGGGCTTTAAAATTCATCTTTAACGTTTTTGTGTCACCGTCAGCCAAGTCCCTGGACCCTGAAGGTGAACCTTCCCAGGTGATCTCAGGAAGTATGGAGGAATAGCTTGAAAGTGATATTCTTTCAGATCTCTGTTGCCATGGAGAATTTTAAAGTAAGGACCAGTAATTTGTATTTAGTCCAGAAACAAGTTAGTACCAGTGCAGTGCAATAAACACAATGGTACTATGATTTCCTCACATTCTTCTCATAACCAACTTGGCCTCCCAGTTTTCGGTCAGGCAAAGTTTCCAGTCTGGGCAGCTTCAAGGCCCAACCCTGAGTGGATGAAGGCAGACTTGAGGCAAATTACCTCAGGTGACTTCAGCAAGTGAAATTTCTTTTAAGAAGATCCGTTGAGAAATGTGTCATGGCACATTGACCTTTATATAATGCAAGTGGTACCCATGACATATAATGACTTTCCTTCAGGATCTCTCAGGCTCCCTACTTCCATCTGATTCTTTTTTTTAATTTTTTTATTTTTAATGATGAATGGGAAAACTACCATGTTATAGAACGCCAACCTCAAGCATCTTTTGTAGTTCCCAGAAGGCCTCTGATCCTCATAGAGCTCCCAAATGCCTTCTTACCAAGTAAATATAGGAGAGCTGCAGCTCAAGTCTTTTTTTTTTTTTTAGAGCTCTTCCCTGCACCCTTTTAAACAAAAAAGAAGAGCTGAGATAATAGGCAACGTTCTGCAAGGCTAGAGGAGGTTGTAAAGAACAATTTTGCCAGTTTTCATTGGTTGGCACTTTTGTGGTGAACCAGACCAGTTAAGGCAGCCATTTTAAGAACGTATCCTATATTCTCCTTTGAACCCAGTTTCATGCTTTTCCTGTGATTGCTTTTCTGTTGGACCACAGGAAGACATCTCTCTCAGTGGCTACCAGAAGCATGTGTCTTCTTACTCTGCTCCAGCTCCTCTGACGGCAGCCGAACAAGAGCTTCAGCAGATCCGCATCAATGAGGTAAGAAGAAAGTTAACTGTGCTATTGATTATGCTATCATTGTTTCTTTCCAACTGCAATTTTCCCTTGGTGCTTTGTGTGGTAAAAATGTTCATGATGTCATTTAAACGTCATTCATTCCATTCAGGTGCAATTGGGAATAAAAGTTTGCTTTTGGAGGCTGTCGGATAGCCATAATAGTGTTTGCATTTTTCCATTTGGAAGAAACAGCTATGCGCTCCGGCTAGGAAAATGGAGTTCAAGATGCTTAAAAGGGAGATAAAAGCTTCTGAAATAGAGGAATATGCTGGTTGATGCTTCCTGTCTCTTTTCTCATCACTTTTCCTTCTGTGTTTCATTGATTTTTTGGAGGGAAAATGGTTTCCTTGTTTTTCAATCCCATAGTTGTACAGGGAAAATACCAAACTTGCGGCTATCATTCCCAAGATAGTTGCTATCCTTTAGGACGGTGACTTGCAATACTTGAGCAGCCATATTTTTCTAATCATTCATCTAATCATTGATTGATTTATTTCAAGTATTTCTGTATCACCCAACTCATATGACTCTAGTGGTAGGGGTAGGTAAAGCCTGCCTTCCCAGTTACAAAGTACCACTATCTTAAATCCTGGAGAAACTCAGGTTTCCTCCAGAAATAATGGCTGGCTATCATTATTTGGTAACATTTGATCCGGCTACCATGAAGGAATGGCAATGCACGTGTACTGATTTCCTGTTTCTACTCAGGTGGCGTAGGTTGCATGCTATTGAACATTCAGCTGTTTATGCAGTTATTTATTTGTTAGATGTACATCCCATCTTTCTTCCAAGAACACAACTTAACTTCTATGGGGATCTGGCTTCATTTTATCCCCCACAAGAGTAATCCAATGAGACAAAATTGCAGTGAGAGAGAGATTCCATGGCTAGGAGGGAACTTAAATCTGGCCCTAGTCCAATATCTGTGCCATTATGCCAGGACTAGCAATATATGCTATTTCTTACAGACATATTACTGTCCTTCCTCACCTATAGGACAGCTGCCCCATAAGCAAAGGAAAAAGAATGAAAACAGTTTTTGAGTTGTGCATGGGGCATAATGACATCATCCATAAGCGTAACGAAACATCATTGAGTGTGGACAATAGACCCAACTTTTTGTCCCAAGTTGATGTTGGGCTACTGATCCCACCATGCATAGCTATCAGAGTATTGACTGGGATGGAGAGGTGTTAAACAACATCCAGGATCTACCACTGTAAAGAAACACCCAGAAGGAAGGGTGTCACGTATTAGTTTGGAGGTTGTAATCCCACATTAAAAGTAGAAAGTTGAACTAATCCAGCGGTATGAAATCTGAATCAAAACACTCATAGTAAAAGGATAGCACAGTATTACAGGTAGTCTTCATTTAATGATCATTCATTCAATGACTGTTTAAAGTTAATGAATGAGTGGTACTGATGACCAGTCCTCAAAGATCCAGCCATTGCAGCACCCCCCCATGGCCACATGATCATAATCTGGGTGCCCGGCACCTGATTCGCACTTAGAATTCTGGCATCGTTCCGCAGCTACATGATTGCTATTTGCAACCTTCCTGTCCCGCTGCACTTGTGCCCAATGGGAGAGAGTACAAGTAACTTACTGGAGCAACTTGCGACCTTCCCTACAGGCTTCCCCATTGACTTTGCTTCTGGAAAGCCGGCAGGGAAGGGTACAAACTGGAATCGGGTTAATGTGGGATGAGGGATGATGCAACGCTTCACAGGCTGTTCATGCACCCTCCCCCACCCAGCAGCAGCCATCCCCAGTCCCACTGCACATGTATCGCACCTTGCGCTGCGCCTGGTCTGCCCATTTGCTGGCAAGCTGCCTGCAATCCTTGCTTAATGACAAGAACCGCAAGTGCCAGGATTGCCATTGCTTAGCATTGTGGTTACGTGCTGTTGTGCTTTATGACCACATGCTTAGTGAGGGAAGTTCTGGTCCAATTACCATTGTTAACCAAGGACTGCCTGTAGTTCATATGGATTTGAAGATTCTGTATACAGAAGGCACACCGGATAGCACTTTTCCAGTATTGCACAATAACAGAGATCTCATATAGTGTTATTTCCTGAATTAGTCTTTGAAGTATTGCCTTTTTATTTGTTTCTTTAACGCAATTTGTACATTGAGTTGAATAATGTTTAACCTGCCGGGTTTTGACTGTAGGACTTTCATTTCCCTCTGGCACATGATTATCAAGTCAGAAAATGATTTAGCAGCCGGGGTGAGATTGCTGCTTGTGTGTTTCCATTTGCATTATTGGCCCAAGCTCTCTGGGAGGTTTTCATCTCCTACCGAAGCGGATGATGAAGAAGCCTGAAAGCAAGCAGAAAGAAATTTCTCCCAGTTGTTTGTGTGGTAAATTTATAACTGTGGTAACAATTGACTGGTGTTATGTATGAGCTTTATATCCCGCCTCTTCCCCAGGATCCCATCGTGGTGTAGTATTCTTACCTCCATTATATGTGACCAGCCCTTTCCAGGAGATGCTGATCATATTGCCATAACATTGGCAGAGCCTGGGGGCCGCCCGGAGACTCAAGATTTCGACTGAGGGATACGGGCAGAGGTGGGACACGAGTCCCCACAGATGTAAACCATAGGAATAAGATTTTAAAGCTACCATGGCTATGCTGTCTTGAGAGAAAGTGAAGGGTTTGGAAACGGAAGGGCTTGTTGACTGAAGTACAAAAGGCATCTTCCTGTTTAAAGATAGAGAGTGAAAATGACTGGGATAGAATAGTAATATAAGGAAAAGCTGGGAGATTGGGCAAAAAAACACCTTTCTTTTAAGTCAAGAAAGAGCATATTGACCAAATTACCCAAAGCAAAACCTCTTAAATCAGTGGTTCTCAACCTGTGGGTCGGGACCCCATTTGGGGTCGATCGAGCATTTCATGGGGGTCGCCAAGCAAGGCTGTCTGCCATTTTTTTTGTCCGCCATTTTTTTTGTTTGCCATTTTTTCCCCCTTTTCCAGCGGGTGCCTTACCTCCCTTGGGCTGGGCCAGCTGGTGGTCGGCCTGCTCCGTCTCTGCCGCTTGCCAGCTACGCCTCGGCCGGCGCAGGGGGCGGAACCATGCATGCACGGCGCTCCCGGGCAGGGAAAGTCCTCGACTTACGACCGATTGGGTAGTCCTTGACTTACGACCGGTTGGGTAGTCCTCGACTTACGACCGGTTTAGTCCTCGGCTTACGACCGGTTGGGGTCGCAGCATTAAAAAGGTTGAGAACCACTGTCTTAAATTGAGATATACCAAGGGAACGTAACATAGTCTTGTCTTACCTATGACAAAACTGAGAAGGACTTAAAAGTTCTGGGCGGGGGAGTGCTACTTTGATTGGGGCTTGGAGTAGGCCGGGGGATGGATTTGAGCGTTATTATTTCTGAATTCTCCAAATAATTCACTCCTGCCTCGTCCTTCTGGGTTGCTTGCCAAAACCTGAACTTGGAATATTTGCACGAATTCACATTGGAGATCAGGTGGAAAGCTAGAGTTATTCATTAAGAAAGATAAAAGCTTAGAGAGCAGTGTGCCTACTTCTCTTTGGGGAGCGGGGTGCAAATCCTTTTTGGGCACTGGGCCTAAAAGCATATCTCTTTCACGTGTTTTCGTAATCTGAATCTGTTGAACTAGCCTGTACCAACTGTCAACCTAAATATTACTAGCGAGGGAGAACAAAGCGTCTTTATAGAGAGATCAGCCTTCCATCAGACCTGCACGCATCAGGTGCAGCCAAATAGCCTATTTGGGCCCCCAACTGAGTATACTGTATGTAGCACTCCAACCCTGCCTCGCCTCCCTCCCATTCTGCAGCTTTTCTTTAAATATGACAGGCCTGGAGCTTAGCTTCCCACCACACTTCTGCATGGCTGAGCGATTCTGACAGGTTGTGAAGAGAATCCCTTTTGCTTATGGCTCCATTTCTGGGTCATCCTGCTTGTGATCCAGTGTCACTGGTGGCAGATGAGACATCAGTTTTATTTTAGAGGATGCTCAGAGAATTGATTATCTCGCACAAAGCCTGAATAGACAGCCCCGTTTTTTGCATTCTGCCCTCACTTTTGATGTATAGGAATTGCCCTCAGTTAGATCAGTATGAATTCACACACCACGCTAAAGTGCTTATCTGCTTTCTCTGATTTGGGGTTAGCCTGTGAACCCAGGCATGGTTGGGTGTAAACCGTGGACTATAGTGTACAGTTGTACACTTATGGATGTAAAGAAGTCATAGTTAAGGCTAGTTTGGGGCAGCCAACTTCCATTTCTCCATGTTAGGGGCACTACTCTGAAGTAATAAAGGGTTGCCTAAGACAGGTGCTGATTAAAAAAAGGGGTTGTCTAAGACAGGCTCTGGCAGTTTAGCTTGGTGCTTCCTGCAACTTTCTTAAGCCATCGGGAAAGGTTTTTTGCTGACCTGAGAGCTAGGCCCAATCTTCTAGAGTTTGCAGCAGAAAGTCTTCCCTTACTGCATTCCATTTCTGGCCTAATCCTACTATTAGTATTAACCTACTATTAAAGCAGCCATTTCTCACAGAACTCACTCCAGGATAGATGATGATGATGATGATGATGATGATGATGATGATGATGATGATGATGATGATAGTAGTAGTAGTAGTAGTAGTAGTAGTAGTAGTAAAGTTGGAAGGGACCTTGAAGGTCATCTAGTCCAACCCCCTGCTCAGGCAGGAAACCCTATACCATTTTGGACAAATGGCTGTCCAGTCTCTTCTTAAAAACTTCCAGTGTTGGAGCATTCACCGCTTCTGGAGGCAGGTTGTTCCACTGGTTAATTGTTCTATCAGGAAGTTTCTCCTTAGTTCTAGGTTGCTTCTCTCCTTGATTAGTTTCCACCCGTTGCTTCTTGTCCTGCCTCCAGGCGCTTTGGAAAATAGCTTGACTCCCTTTTCTTTATGGCAGCCCCTGAGATATTGGAACACCGCTATCACCCAGAGCCATAACTACATTGTGCTGGTTACTCTAGATCAGGCATGTCAAACTCGCAACGTCACATGACGTCGCGCAACGTATTGTGACTTTTCCCCCATTGCCGGCAATGGGGTGGGCGCGGTTTCAGTATGATGCATCCGGCCCGCGGGCCGGCAGTTTGACATGCCTGCTCTAGATCAGCAGCC
Source organism: Protobothrops mucrosquamatus (assembly GCF_001527695.2). Taxonomy (NCBI): domain Eukaryota; kingdom Metazoa; phylum Chordata; class Lepidosauria; order Squamata; family Viperidae; genus Protobothrops; species Protobothrops mucrosquamatus. Next base: position 25,547 of record NW_015388867.1, read on the forward strand.
TCCAACCTTTTGGGCACCAGGGACCGGTTCCATGGAGAGAGATTTTTTCCACGGACTAGAACAGGTGTGGTTTTGCATGCTGCCTCTGTCCCGCAAATGGGGCTTCACTTGTTTGTGCAGTCCAGTTTCTGGCATGCCGCAGAAGTTACCAGTTCATAGGCTGGGGGTTGGGGACCCCTGCTTTAGATGCATCTTTCAAGGGGCAAACTCGAAGGGGGCTGTGCTGTTTGCTTTCCCAACCACGATGCCTGGCTCTGAGAAGCCCCTTGGACTGTTGTTTAGAGAGCAGCTGGTCAGCCAGCCAAAGGGCGAGGGTGACGCTGCTGCTTCTGGAAAATGAGTGTGCAGGAGGGACTGGTGGGTCTATCTCAACTGGCAGGTCTGCTTGAAACTTTTCTGCTTCTCCTCCAGTATGGTCCAAACTCATTTGAGACCTCTCTGCTGGTAAACTTACCATTTGAAGCTTTTTTTTAATTTTGGTTTGATTGAAATAATTTTCTGCATCTGCCTTGTGGAATAAAACAGGCTGGGTAAGTGTATCTATGGCATGCTTTCTGTTATTTCTTGCTCTTCTATTTCCTTGAGGAAAGTACAGCGATTAAATTAGGTTATGCTTGTGGAATGTGTTCCCTTTGCCACTGATTTAATAGGTGCTAACTTCATCTCTCTCAGGGCCTTAGAGAGATGTCCTGTCTGTCTGTCTATCTCTCAATCACTAAAGTTCCTCTAGGTATTTTTTATTATAGCCTCAAATACTAGTGTTAAACTCAGGCTTAGTTGAGCTGGATTGTATCCAGGTATGGTTTAAAATGGCCCCAGTGCTCTTCAACATCTTCATCAATGATTTGGACGAGGGGGTAGACGGGGAACTCATCAAATTTATAGATGACACCAAGCTGGCAGGAATAGCCAACACTCCAGAAGACAGGCTTAAGATACAGGAAGATCTTGACAGACTTGAACATTTGGCGCTATCGAACAAAATGAAATTCAGTGGTGAAAAAAGTAAGGTTCTACATTTAGGCAAGAAAAACCAAGTGCACAGGTATAGTATAGGGGGTACCTTGCTCAATAGTAGTAACTGTGAGAGGGATCTGGGAGTCCTAGTTGACAAACACTTAAATATGAGCCAGCAGTGTGCTGCAGTTGCCAAAAAGGCCAACACAGTGCTAGGCTGCATTAACAGAGGGATAGAATCAAGATCAAATGAAGTGTTAATATCACTTTACAATGCCTTGGTAAGGCCACACTTGGAATACTGCATCCAGTTTTGGTCACCACGATGTAAAAAAAGACTCTAGAAAGAGTACAGAGAAGAGCAACAAAGATGATTAGTGGACTGGAGGCTAAAGCACATAAGGAACGGCTGCTGGAATTGGGTATGTCTAGTTTAACGAAGAGAAGGACGAGGGGGGACATTCTAGCAGTGTTCCAATATCTCAGGGGCTGCCATAAAGAAGAGGGAGTCAAGCTATTCTCCAAAGCGCCTGAAGGCAGGACAAGAAGCAACGGATGGAAACTAACCAAAGAGAGAAGCAACCTAGAACTAAGGAGAAATTTCCTGATAGTTAGAACAATTAATCAGTGGAACAACCTGCCTCCAGAAGCTGTGAATGCTCCAACACTGGAAGTTTTTAAGAAGAGACTGGACAGCCATTTGTCTGAAATGGAATAGGGTTTCCTGCCTGAGCAGGGGGTTGGACTAGACAACCTCCAAGGTCCCTTCCAATTCTGTTGTTGTTGTTGTTTTTATTATTATTATTATAAATCTGCCAGGTTTTCTGCTTTCACAGAACAATGTAAGGAACAGTTTCCAACTTTTTTAAAAAAATAGCGACTACTCCATCAACTTAAAACTTTTTGAAGACAATCACATAAATTGGGAATAAATCTTATAAAATCCTAGTGATTTATTACCCTCAATTCTAAGCATTCTGCATCGCACTTATTACACTTCATTTATCTGCAGAAAGTAGCTCTTGGGAAAGAGAGAACATTTACCTAATGTGAAAAATGATTCAGTTAGGACGTTATTTCTTCCCATTCCCTGCTGATCACTTGCAATACCCTTATGGACTATCATTGGTAACCAGAGAATGGATATTACTGCTTCACAGTTTAATGTCTTTTCCTTCTTCTTTTCCTCTACTTAAATTGTAGATTGCATCTGTGCAATAGGATTTGCTTTGCCAGAAACCCTGATGGAGATTTTTTTTTTCTGGGTATGCAAATAAATGCCCAGAGGACCTCAGGAAGTCCTTGAAGCTGAATTGCCTGGCCATTGAATGTTTGCAGTTGCCTTGAAAATTCAAGGAGCTGATCTAAAGGGGTCTTTAGATAAACTGTTCAGGCCCTTGGTGCACTCCATTGGCATGTTAGGAATGCCAGCTGGATTGATCAGATGGAATGTCTTGACTTTTACATTTAAATAAGGAACATTAGCAGATGCAAATGATAATCTCCTAGCCTTGAACCATAGGTTTCCTGGAAGCCTGACCTGTTGATAAGAATTGGGTGTTATGGACAGTTTGGAAAATCTCAAGCTTAATCCCAAATCCATTTATCAAACTGTGAATTTCTTTAGAAGATAAGAGGGCTTGTTTCAAATACATGCAGGTCAATGGGAAGTCAGAATTGAGGATAATTATTCAGAGTGACCATTAAGTCAGTTCCAAAAAGAGTAGGATGCATTTTCCATTTAGATTACCCAATATTGCAATTGCATTATTTATGTATCTGTGTTNTTTTGCTTTAGATTCCCCTGCCTTTACGTCTCTAGCCTGATTCAAAAGCCCTTGTTTTCTGGAAGCATACTCACCCTTTCAGCCATGGCCTTTTGTGCCAGTCCTTGAACAAGCAGCTGCTAGAATGTACTATAACCAATACAAAATGGCCAAGTGTGGGAGGGCCGCTGGACAAGTGTGGGAGGGCCGCATTTAAATAAAGCAGGGAGGGCTCTTAGCGGGCCGGATTAAACCGGTCCGCGGGCCGCAAATGGCCCGCGGGCCGGACTTTGGACATGCCTGGTGTAAACCATGGACTATAGTGTACAGTTGTATACTTATGGATGTAAAGAAGTCATAGTTAAGGCTAGTTTGGGGCAGCCAACTTCCATTTCTCCATGTTAGGGGCACTACTCTGAAGTAATAAACGGTTGCCTAAGACAGGTGCTGATTAAAAAAAGGGGTTGTCTAAGACAGGCTCTGGCAGTTTAGCTTGGTGCTTCCTGCAGCTTTCTTAAGCCATCAGGAAAGGTTTTTTGCTGACCTGAGAGCTAGGCCCAATCTTCTAGAGTTTGCAGCAGAAAGTCTTCCCTTACTGCATTCCATTTCTGGCCTAATCCTACTATTAGTATTAACCTACTATTAAAGCAGCCATTTCTCACAGAACTCACTCCAGGATAGATGATGATGATGATGATGATGATGATGATGATGATGATAATAGTAGTAGTAGTAGTAGTAGTAGTAGTAGTAGTAGTAGTAGTAAAGTTGGAAGGGACCTTGAAGGTCATCTAGTCCAACCCCCTGCTCAGGCAGGAAACCCTATACCATTTTGGACAAATGGCTGTCCAGTCTCTTCTTAAAAACTTCCAGTGTTGGAGCATTCACCGCTTCTGGAGGCAGGTTGTTCCACTGGTTAATTGTTCTATCAGGAAGTTTCTCCTTAGTTCTAGGTTGCTTCTCTCCTTGATTAGTTTCCACCCGTTGCTTCTTGTCCTGCCTCCAGGTGCTTTGGAAAATAGCTTGACTCCCTTTTCTTTATGGCAGCCCCTGAGATATTGGAACACTGCTATCACCCAGAGCCATAACTACATTGTGCTGGTTACTCTAGATCAGGTATGTCAAACTCGCGACGTCACGTGACGTCGCGCGACGTATTGCGACTTTTCCCCCATTGCCGGCAATGGGGTGGGCGCGGTTTCAGTATGATGCATCCGGCCCGCGGGCCGGCAGTTTGACATGCCTGCTCTAGATCAGCAGCCTCCAACCTTTTGGGCACCAGGGACCGGTTCCATGGAGAGAGATTTTTTCCACGGACTAGAACAGGTGTGGTTTTGCATGCTGCCTCTATCCCGCAAATGGGGCTTCACTTGTTTGTGCAGTCCAGTTTCTGGCATGCCGCAGAAGTTACCAGTTCATAGACTGGGGGTTGGGGACCCCTGCTTTAGATGCATCTTTCAAGGGGCAAACTCGAAGGGGGCTGTGCTGTTTGCTTTCCCAACCACGATGCCTGGCTCTGAGAAGCCCCTTGGACTGTTGTTTAGAGAACAGCTGGTCAGCCAGCCAAAGGGTGAGGGTGATGCTGCTGCTTCTGGAAAATGAGTGTGCAGGAGGGACTGGTGGGTCTATCTCAACTGGCAGGTCTGCTTGAAACTTTTCTGCTTCTCCTCCAGTATGGTCCAAACTCATTTGAGACCTCTCTGCTGGTAAACTTACCATTTGAAGCTTTTTTTAAATTTTGGTTTGATTGAAATAATTTTCTGCATCTGCCCTGTGAAATAAAACAGGCTGGGTAAGTGTTTCTATGCCAAGCTTTCTGTCATTTCTTGCTCTTCTATTTCCTTGAAAGTACAGCGATTAAATTAGGTTATGCTTGTGGAATGTGTTCCCTTTGCCACTGATTTAATAGGTGCTAACTTAATCTCTCTCAGGGCCTTAGAGAGATGTCCTGTCTGTCTGTCTATCTCTCAATCAATAAAGTGCCTCTAGGTATTTTTTATTATAGCCTCAAATACTAGTGCTAAACTCAGGCTTAGTTGAGCTGGATTGTATCCAGGTATGGTAGCATTGCATTTAAAATGGCCCCAGTGCTCTTCAACATCTTCATCAATGATTTGGACGAGGGGGTAGACGGGGAACTCATCAAATTTATAGATGACACCAAGCTGGCAGGAATAGCCAACACTCCAGAAGACAGGCTTAAGATACAGGAAGATCTTGACAGACTTGAACATTTGGCGCTATCTAACAAAATGAAATTCAGTGGTGAAAAAAGTAAGGTTCTACATTTAGGCAAGAAAAACCAAGTGCACAGGTATAGTATAGGGGGTACCTTGCTCAATAGTAGTAACTGTGAGAGGGATCTGGGAGTCCTAGTTGACAAACAGTTAAATATGAGCCAGCAGTGTGCTGCAGTTGCCAAAAAGGCCAACATAGTGCTAGGCTGCATTAACAGAGGGATAGAATCAAGATCACGTGAAGTGTTAATACCACTTTTACAATGCCTTGGTAAGGCCACACTTGGAATACTGCATCCAGTTTTGGTCACCACGATGTAAAAAAAGACTCTAGAAAGAGTACAGAGAAGAGCAACAAAGATGATTAGGGGACTGGAGGCTAAAACATATAAAGAACGATTGCTGGAATTGGGTATGTCTAGTTTAACGAAGAGAAGGACGAGGGGTAACATGATAGTAGTGTTCCAATATCTCAGGGGCTGCCACAAAGAAGAGGGAGTCAAGCTATTTTCCAAAGTGCCTGAAGGCAGGACAAGAAGCAACAGATGGAAACTAATCAAAGAGAGAAGCAACCTAGAACTAAGGAGAAACTTCCTGATAGTTAGAACAATTAATCAGTGGAACAACCTGTGGAACAACCTGTGAATGCTCCAACACTGGAAGTTTTTAAGAAGAGACTGGACAGCCATTTGTCTGAAATGGAATAGGGTTTCCTGCCTGAGCAGGGGGTTGGACTAGACAACCTCCAAGGTCCCTTCCAATTCTGTTGTTGTTGTTATTATTATTATTATTATAAATCTGCCAGGTTTTCTGCTTTCACAGAACAATGTAAGGAGCAGTTTCCAACTTTTTTAAAAAATAGCGACTACTCCATCAACTTAAAACTTTTTGAAGACAATCACATAAATTGGGACTAAATCTTATAAAATCCTAGTGATTTATTACCCTCAATTCTAAGCATTCTGCATCGCACTTATTACACTTCATTTATCTGCAGAAAGTAGCTCTTGGGAAAGAGAGAACATTTACCTAATGTGAAAAATGATTCAGTTAGGACGTTATTTCTTCCCATTCCCTGCTGATCGCTTGCAATACCCTTATGGACTATCATTGGTAACCAGAGAATGGATATTACTGCTTCGCAGTTTAATGTCTTTTCCTTCTTCTTTTCCTCTACTTAAATTGTAGATTGCATCTGTGCAATACGATTTGCTTTGCCAGAAACCCTGATGGAGATTTTTTTTTCTGGGTATGCAAATAAATGCCCAGAGGACCTCAGGAAGTCCTTGAAGCTGAATTGCCTGGCCATTAAATGTTTGCAGTTGCCTTGAAAATTCAAGGAGCTGATCTAAAGGGTTCTTTAGATAAACTGTTCAGGCCCTTGGTGCACTCCATTGGCATGTTAGGAATGCCAGCTGGATTGATCAGATGGAATGTCTTGACTTTTACATTTAAATAAGGAACATTAGCAGATGCAAATGATAATCTCCTAGCCTTGAACCATAGGTTTCCTGGAAGCCTGACCTGTTGATAAGAATTGGGTATTGTGGACAGTTTGGAAAATCTCAAGGTTAATCCCAAATCCATTTATCAAACTGTGAATTTCTTTAGAAGATAAGAGGGCTTGTTTCAAATACATGCAGGTCAATGGGAAGTCAGAATTGAGGATAATTATTCAGAGTGACCATTAAGTCAGTTCCAAAAAGAGTAGGATGCATTTTCCATTTAGATTACCCAATATTGCAATTGCATTATTTATGTATCTGTGTTTCTGAGTGTGCAGGTGTACACTTGCTTGATCGTTGCATTGCATCTTGTTCTTTAAACTGCTCTGACAGCATTGCTGAAGAGGAGCATGCAAATGAATTATGTTAAAATGAATTACTGCAGTAGATATATAAATGTCTAAGGATCTTCATTTCTTACTATCTTGATTTGTGGTTTGATAAAGTGCTATTAGTTTTATAAGCACTTTGGCAGTGGAATATTGATTGAAGTAATATTTTATACTTTTGGCCCTAGATCATCTTTGCTCTTCAATCAGTTATAGTAACCTGGTGGGCAGTCAGTCCTCATGACTATTCAGAGATTCAGAAATTCAGAGAAGAGCAACTAAGATGATCAAAGGCGTGGAGGCTAAAACATACGAAGAACGGCTGCGGGACTTTGGTTTGGCTAGTCTAAAGAAAAGAAGAAATAGGAGAGACATGATAGCAGTGTTTCAGTATCTGAGGGGCTGCCACAAGGCAGAAGGGGTCAGGTTGTTCACCAGAGCACCAGAGAGAAGGACAAGAAACAATGGTTGGAAACTGATCAAGGAGAGAAGCAACCTGGATTTAAGGAGAAACTTCCTGACAGTGAGGACAATCAACCAGTGGAACAGCTTACCCCCAGAAATCGTGGGTGCCCCATCACTGGAGATCTCCAAGAAAAAAACTAGACAATCACCTGTCTAAGATGGTGTAGGTTCTCCTGCGTAAGCGGGCAGGGGGGTGGACTAGAAGACCACCAAAGTCCCTTCCAGCTCTATTGTATTCTATTATTTTCTTTTATCTATTTATTTCTCCTTTCACAGCACACTTGGATATAGCACAGAAGCCTTTATCTATGGTTTTTCATTTTGTCCGATTTGGAAACTCTAGTTGTTGTCTTAGGAAAAGCCAACCTCTTAAACCAGTACCAAAATGTCATTTAGGGTTATACCGTATTTGAAAGTTGAAGATATCATAGTTTATTTCTGAGTCATGTGAAAGAGGGAATAAAGATGAACTTACTCCTATGGAAATTTGCTAATCCAAGTTTAGAACCCTTTTGAACCCCAAGTGTAGAATCCCATCTTGAACCCTTTTCATTGGAAATTGTCTTTGAAAGAAAAATAAATGTATTGCAATCACTTGAATACTTATGCAAGTCTTATCTAATCTTGATGTTTTTAATGAATTTTTAGAAGGCCATGATTAAAGCAAGAAACTATGGTATGATTACGGCAGAAATGCAGTTTTCAAAACCATTTAGATAGCTCAAAAAACCTAACTTCTTTATTGGGTTGGTTAACCTTTGTATGACTCAATTACATTGTTTGTCTGTTTGAGTAATCAAGAGCTGTGGGAGGCTTTCCATAACGTAGGTGCCTTCTATTCGGTCATTGTTTTGAGTTTGTGTTTTTTTTTTTAAAAGTGAAATAAATGTGCTAAGCCATAATAGGCTTGACATAACTCCTTTAACCTGTTCGTTAATGTAAAAGTAGCGGGAAACTATTCCTCTGACAAGTTTGCTGCTTTGTTTCAGTGAAAAAAAACTTGGAGGGTTTTGTATGACCATGGCACCCAAATTGCCTGTCCTTGTATATCAGAAGATTTTGGCTCTCTCTATATTGTGGATGCTTCTGAAGGAAGTCTATGGCTGTTTTTGTTTTGCTTGTGCTCTAAGGCAGGGGGTCCCCAACCCCTGGTCCGTGGACTGGTACTGGGCTGTGGGCACTTAGGAACTGGGCACAGCTGGAGGCGCACTGAAAGCGCATCGTCCATCTCCAGGAATGCAGCAAGTCTGCAGGAGAAATCTCTCCCTCCATGGAAAAAATGTCTTCCATGAAACCTGTCAAAGCACATAGTATCAAAGCACAATTCCCTCCTCTAATTAACAGTCATAAATCACATTCTCCAATTAGTTTGAAATGCAGACTTTCCCTCCAGTTCTTCAACCAGCCATTTCTTATCATCTCTTATTTCAAAAAACCTTGGTTCTCACACTAGTTACAATATTGTTATGTCTAACTAAACTCCCATGCACATTCCTCCTCCTCCCCCCCCCCCCAGTATCATCTAATTCTAACTCTAATTCTAAGAGTAAAACATAAGAAGGAAAATGGCTGCATCTCCATATGTTGTCAAAGCAAGAACATCCGATATTAGCAGCGTTGACAAAACCGGTCCCTGGTGCCAAAAGGGTTGGGGACCTCTGCTCTAAGGATTTTCAGTCGCAGCTCTCTGGCAGGGATGAAGGGGACTTCCTCCAAAGTTACTTGTATGTATTTTGAGGGGAATAAGCGGCACAGTAGATAATATACAGTAAGTATTAAATCCCAGTGGCCAGCTTTTTCATGCATAACACGATCTATTGCCTGCCGCTTGATTCGGGAGAAATTATTTTATTAAATAATTCTTCATCGCTTTTGAACTCTTGTGTCTTCTCTTCACCTGCCCTCAGGATTCAGATTCCCAGGAGTCCTACACTGAGATGGTAGGCTTGATGTTACGCATTTCTTCTCAGAATGCATGCTTTGTCTAAAAGAATGGGATTAATCCCCCCTTGATTTGTACACTGCTGGATTGGCTCAGCCCATCCAGAAAAAAGTTTGGGAGTTCCTGAAATAATGTTTGAAAGTTGCTTGGGTGTATGTGAGATTGATCAAACTAAGACATAAGCAAAATAAGATAGAGGCAGAATGCATGGGGAAATGAAGTATTCTTGATATAAGCTTATAAATGATCTTAACTGTAAGTGCCAGGGTTTTTAAAAAAAATTCTAAGGATATAGTTTGGGAATCCTACTAGTTCCAAGGCTAATTGCAGACCTTCAAGTGATACGGAGGTCAAGAGTGGTTTTTATCACTACTGTATGGCCACATTAGCTAGATGTTTGCTCAGTTATTCATGCCCCAGAGACATCTAGACTGGCATAATATAAAACTTTCTATCTGAGGCTTTGAAAGACTTCAGCAACAATATTATTTAAAGGAGGAAAGCATTTTAGCTGTTGATATTGAGTCCTGTGATGATGGGAGTGCAACTACAACAAAGGATTTCCAGTGCCTGCATTGTTGGTCAATTAGGAATCATGTGTTTTTGCTGATGTAGTGCAAATCATCCAGATTTCAGCCCTGTGTTATCTGTTTTTGCCTTCCCCTGAGCAAAAGCCCTACAAGAATATATGTGTGGATTGCAGGAAGATTTCAAGTAGTGGTCATCTGTAGAACCTGTACATGTATATCTATGTATTATAGTGATATACAGTAATCAAAGTGGCATGCAGCACTTGTCTCAAGGTACTTTTCCAAATGAAAAGTATTTGATGATACTGTTTTTCCAGCATTTGGCTAGTAAGCTGGTCTATATAAAGAAAAAGCCTGCTTCGAGAGAGAAACATTTTTTCAGCAGTTACATGTGCTTGGTCCAATTGTAGTTGTACATATTGCAGCATTGACTTTAAAAGCCATCGCAGTTAAGTCCAGGTAAAGCTGAATGTTTAGAAGTCATTGCAGACAGATGGATGCTCTGCTAAACAAGCTGTGTGGTTTATTGAACGTTAACCTACAACCAAGGTTTCAGACCAGTTGTCCTCTATTAAGGATTGTTGTTGAGTATTAGTACATTCCAGGATAGATGAAAGTTGGGCGACATTTCTTTTGTTTCTGTTATAATACGATGTCATTTCCTTGCCTCCTACTGACAGATGGTTTTGGGCTGCTGCTGCTGCCCATCTGTGGTAGAATACCCTCATCCCGAGGAGGTAGGCCATGTTGCCTGCATTCTGTCTTCTGTTTTGTTTTGCAGAGCTCTTTCTCTTGATTATTCGTTTCATCACATTCTCCTTTATATATTTGCTCCACGATATTCCAGAGTTCACTTTCTGTTAACCCAGTTCGCAAACTTTCCCATTTTAGATCTAGAATCATAGATCGAAGTCCAATGTCTGACTCAGTGCAGCTAAAGATTATCCAAGGAGCCTTCGTAGACATGTTTCTCGGGTGGCTGAATTCAAAATAAAGTATATGTAAATCCAAGTCTTGAATTTCTTGAGCTATTATAGTATATCTAATGGCTATTAAATATTATGAATGGATTTGAATCCTTTATCCCAAGAACTGACTATAGGTAGTTCTAGCATTCCTTAAAAGATAGAAATATACAAGAGCCGTAAAGTACTAAGAAACTTTACATCTCTCTTGTTTCTTTAGTATTCTGTTATTGAAAGAATTGATGTGGCTTCATGTCCCCATAAGCCTTTTTTTTTTTTTTTTTTGGAGGGCGGGATGTCTTTAAGACCTTCTGGACTCCTGGTGTCTATCTGGACAAATCCCTGTAGCTTTCTTGGCAAGATTTAAGAAGTAGTTTGCCATTGCCTCCTCCCTAGGGTTGAGAGAACATATCTGGCCCAAGGTCACCTAAGCTGCCTCTGTGCCTAAGGAAGGACTAGAACTTATGGTCTCCCAGTTTTTAGCCTAACTACTACACTGGGTTCTTAAGCCTAATCCATCATTCCTTTATGGCAGGGGTAGTCAACCTTGGCTCTTTTATGACTCGTGGACTTCAACTCCCAGAATTCCTGAGCCAGCTTAGCTGGCTCAGGAATTCTGGGAGTTGAAGTGCACGAGTCATAAAAGAGCCAAGGTTGACTACCCCTGCTTTATGGTTTTATGTTTGCAAACTTTTTTTTCCTCTAAACTGCTTTGAGAGAAATATGGTATAAAGGTTAAATTACTTAAAGGACAATATGAATTTCTAATGGGGAAAAAAATGGATTCTCTGCATTTATTTTAGAGTAAACTGCACATACATGGTGGTTTTTAAAAGTCTTCAATGATAAATGGTTCTTTTTTCTTTTTTCAATTTCATGGCTTTTTTGTAAAAGGTAAAAGAAGCCTTGAGAAGCTCAGTGTTAAGTTGTCCAGTGAGTTTGCAGATACACCCATGAACTTTTCCTGGCAATAATATACAGGTGGTTTGCCTTTACCTTCCATTTAATATTTTCTAACTTCCTGAACTACAGACGTGGAATTTCTTTGTAATCTCCCATCTAAGTACTATTCTTGTCTGACCAAGTTTAGCTTTGAAACTCAGACAAGACTGTTACTGTTACTGAGATATTTTTTTTTTTGCCTTGAATTTCTTCCAAACAATTCCATTCTTTTTATTATGCTGATAAATTTGGCAAACATATATTACTAGTTAATTTACTAGCATATTTAATTTTGGGTTGCTACAAGAATGCAAAAATTCAGTTTATTTCAATAAATATATCGGAAAGTTTTTTTTTAATTTGAAGAATCTTAGAGAATTTATCAAAATTTAAATAATTAAAACATATAGTAAATTCTATCTCACACTGATAAATGTAGTAAGCCTCTTGGGTGATCCTGGTTAGTTACACGGTGTAATAAATATGTCTGTACGTGATGTTAGGAAGGGCTCCATTTCTCTGAATTTTGGTTCAAGGAGGTGAGTCTGGATTTGCATCCCTTTTAGCTTCCACTTGTATTATTACAATCCCCATCTGATTATGGATGCTTGATATATAAAAGCTATGAAAAAGATCGCACCGATTAGAAATTAGAGCCAAAACAAGATTGGATGGCCGATTGCATCTCATTTTTTTTCTTTAATATTAGGATTCAGACCACAAAATATAAAGAGAAAGGGTTGACATTATTTTCTTCCCTCCCAATGAAAATACTGTTCTGATGAGAGAGGTTTACAGTATATTGGCAGGCATGAAGAGCAGGGTGCTGGGAATTTTTCATTATGATTGTAACGTGGGCAAAGCCTGTGATACAAATCCTCCCCACATATTGTGATCCTGTTAATGTTGTTTAGAAAATGAAGAAAAATACAGGTACATCAAACGCAAAAGATTTAGATTTGCTACCAGATTTCTGTTGCTTCACGTGCCTCCCGCATTCTAATTTGTAGAGTCCTCTTGCATTTAATTGCACTCCTTTATGATCAATCCAAGGTTTTATTTTATTTTTTTTAGAGTAGCAAGAGAAATATCTCTGTCTGTCCCATAAGGTTCAGGTGGGAATACAGTTTCAAACAAAGCTAAGCAGGGTCATGCCTAACTAGTACCGTACTTAAATGGGAGAGTTCCAGGGCAGACCACATCTGAAGGTTAGACGGTCAAGTTTAAAAAACACCCTGGAAAAATGCATTGTCAATCCACTCTCATGTGGTTACTAACAAAAAAATTACATTGATTAGGCCATGTCAATCAAACTCCTCTCCAGAGCCCCAAGTGGTAAACTAGCTCATCCCCCAATTTGTTATGGGGAAGACTCAACACAGACAGGAATTCAGGCCGATGAATTTAGAAGGAAAGAGAGCAGGCCACTTTTCAACATAAAATTTATAGATCGCCTCCATAATGTTCAACTGACTGACTTTTCAACATAATATTTATAGATTGCCTCCATAATGTTCAACTCGCACTGTGTTCTGGCTAAGAAAAGGTCAGACTTCTGAACTTTACACTCAATTTGCATTAAATTTCACTATCCTGCTTAGTTATCTTGGCTAGAAACATCCTAGAACTATTGTGACTCATTTGAGCTTTACTGTCTGAGATAACCAATCATTCACCTATTGCAAACTATGACCATAAAAGTCTTCCCTGTCCTTTGGTCAAAGGTAGCAACTGAGGTTATTCAGTGACGTCTTCCAGTTTAATCACTTAACCGGTCTTTCAGAACTATAAATAGTGCTTGAAATGGTCAAGAAGCATTATATCAATACAGAACCTTTGGTAATTTTTTTTTATAATTTTTTTTTTCATTGTGGGAGCTCTTACCTCTTGTTTTCTGTTGTTGTTTTTTCAAAGATTCACAAACTCAATCAGGATAATTGGTATCTACCAGGTCACCTCGCTATCATGATTGCTGAAAGCACAGACACTCAAAATTTGACGCCCAGGGCTTCCACTTGTAGCTTTGTGAATAGCTTGTGCTATTCTGTAGAGGTGCAAATTATATATTTAATAATATATGAACATGGTATCATCATATAAAAATAAAGAAGTTTATAATTGGGTACAAATTTATCTACACTTTTTCTTTAGCTTCATCTACAATAAATAATACAATTTAATGTATATATCATTTTGATATAGTTGTATCAATCATATGCTCTTCCATATAAATTCATCCAGACTATATCTGGGTGGAAGTCTAATTTTATGAAGGAGGCAAAAAAAACAACAACAACCAGTCTAAACTGCTTCAGGGTAAAAATCTGTAAATAAAATAAAAATTACTGGGGATAACTGAGACTAGAAATAAGAGACTAGACTATTCTAGAGACTAGAAATAAAACATGCAAATTTTTCATATATCTGAAAGGGTCACTTCCAGCACTTGATGAAAAGTAGATCTAGCAGTTCTATTTTACAAGTGATATTTTGTTTGATACTCAGTGAAGCATGTGACCTAGTTTTTCTCCTCTATGAAGCATGAAACTAAAATCTAATGATTTTCCCTCTGTTGATTCTGTGTGGCATCTATAAAGCTGCTTTTGTACTGTTAATTATTTTAAGAAGAAAAAAATTATGTTGATGTTGCTTTTTAAAAATGTCGTTCTTTCTCACCTAATGAACTGATTCTTGCCAGAAGTGACCCAAAGAGGTAGCTTTTAAAAAGTATGTATCTTATTCAGCATTAACCTCTTTAGCTTATAAAATTGGTTAATCATTACTGAAGTGTATGATGAAAAAATTATTTCCTACTTTCCTTACAAGCTGCCATTCGAAAGAAAAAGATTCCCCCCCCCCCTTTGTAGTGGCCAGTATCAACTGCAGAATGTTTATAAAGCTAGTCATTCATATCTTGGATCTTCTGTTCACTTCCAAAATATGAGACTTTCTTCTGTATTACGCATCATCACATTGCATTGGTCTAGAAAGGGCTGTCTAACATATAAGTGCCTTTTTAGAAATCTGAGAAACTTCCATGGACGATGTGGGTGGTCGAAGGATAAGTCGCTTGCCCAAGAAAGAAATTCTGTACACAATACAATCAAAGGCATGTAAATGTGGATGTAATCCCATTTAACTCTGGGATTTACATCTGTGTAAATGCCTGTCGGCGTGTACTGGCATCTCCTATCTAGCTTTTCTGTTCATTCTTGCTTGGGCAGAGACAAAAGAAGGCAGGGTGGCTTTAACAGTTGAGTAGAGAATGGAATTTCTGCAGGTCATGCAAACTACACTTGATGGATTTCCTTTTTTTCTTCCCAACTAATAAAGCACAAGAGACCTTCCTCTTTGCATCCAGCCACCAGCCTCACTCATTCTGGCTATTTCCTGCCTTCACGTATTCCCCCTTCTTCCTAAGGCTGCTATCATAAACACACTTATCTGATAAACGGCCCCATTCAACACAATAAACTTAGTTCTATTTGGACTTGACTGGAGGGTTCTCAATATCCATCTCAGTCCATCCCACCTCTCTCTTTTACAGATTTTTTTAATCCGTGCACAAACACACACACACACACAGAGAGAGAGAGAGAGAGAGAGAGAGAGAGAGAGAGAGAGAGAGAGAGAGAGAGAGAGAGAGATCCTTTAAACCAGGGGTAGGCAACCTTGGCTCTTTTATGACTCGTGGACTTCAACACCCAGAATTCCTGAGCCAGCATGGCTCAGCTTGGAAACCTCTCCCTTTCCTCTCAGCTTGGCTGGCTCAGGAATTCTGGGAGTTGAAGTCCACGAGTCATAAAAGAGCCAAGGTTGCCTACCCCTGGTCTAGTCCTACACGGAAGGCTAAGGAAAGGAAAAGCATTACAATGGCTTTTTCTTGAAAGGATTCCTATACTTCTGGATGCTAGTAGCATGGTTTGTCTGTTACATTACCATCTTTCTCCTACCTCTCTACTTTTCTTGGGTTAATTTCCTTTGATGGACAAAAGTGGAAAATACATACATGCAGGGTTTCGCTTCAGTCTGTGTTTTTTGTCCCCTGTTGCCAGGTCAAAACCGAAATCAGCGTAGAAAGCAAACACCAGACTCTCCAAGGCCTGGCTTTCCCTTTGCAGCCAGATGCGCAACAGGCCATTCAGCTACTAAAGCAGAGGAAAATCAATTACATCCAGCTGGTAAGGGTTTCTTGGGGGGAAGGGGAGGGCTTTCAGTGTAATTGTCCCAAGTTTTGCTCATTTCTGTGCACGCTCTGCTTGCACACATTGCGCTGTTAAGAGTTTCCACTTCATTGTTATTTCGGTTTTCTCTTGCCTTTGTTTCAACAGAAGCTGAACCTGGAACAGGAGACCATAGAGCTGGTCCACACAAAGGCTACAGAAATGGTTGATCTGCCTAGAAGAATCCCTCAGGATTCTGCTCGCTACCACTTCTTTCTGTATAAACACTCTCATGAGGGAGATTATCTGGAGTCAGTAGGTAAGCTGTAACCACATCTACAGCTGAGGAAAGGTTTCACTCTGCCCTTTGGACATGGAGTGGGTATTTTCATTATCCTCTAGACCAGGGCTTTTCAACCTTTTCACCCATTGTACCACTTTTAGGATATGGTAATATCCGAGTACCACCAGTCGCCTAGCAAGGTGTCAAAAACTTGATGACAAAAAAAAAAAAGGAAAAAAGTGATAAAGTACAGGTAGTCCTCGACTTACAACAGTTCGCTTAGTGTCTGTTTGAAGTTACAATGGCACTGAAAAAAGTGCCTCCCAAGCCACAGCCGAGCAAGACACCTGCCTGCCTGCCCGCCCGGCCGCGCTCTTCCTCCTGTCCGAGGTTTTCATTGTTGTGAGCATTTCTGTTGAGGATTGGCAGCGGGGGTGGGGTGGTGGGTGTTTGGTTTTTATCCCCCCCCCCCGGTCTGCTGGGTGGTTGCAGCAGGTTTTGGTCACTTCACATANCTAGACCAGGGCTTTTCAACCTTTTCACCCATTGTACCACTTTTAGGATATGGTAATATCCGAGTACCACCAGTCGCCTAGCAAGGTGTCAAAAACTTGATGACAAAAAAAAAAAAGGAAAAAAGTGATAAAGTACAGGTAGTCCTCGACTTACAACAGTTCGCTTAGTGTCTGTTTGAAGTTACAATGGCACTGAAAATAGTGCCTCCCAAGCCACAGCCGAGCAAGACACCTGCCTGCCTGCCCGCCCGGCCGCGCTCTTCCTCCTGTCCGAGGTTTTCATTGTTGTGAGCATTTCTGTTGAGGATTGGCAGCGGGGGTGGGGTGGTGGGTGTTTGGTTTTTATCCCCCCCCCCCGGTCTGCTGGGTGGTTGCAGCAGGTTTTGGTCACTTCACATAACCCTGGGACACTGTGACCGTCATAAATATGAATCAGTTGCCAAGCATCTGAATGTAAATCACAAGACCCTGGAGATGCTGCAACATTCCAGCTGATTGGTGCTTCTTCAGGGCTCAGCAGAAGTGCCAGGATCAGCGCTGAGCTCCAGCTGGAGCCTGGCGCTGAGCCTGGCGCTTCCGCTGAGCCCTGACAGCCCTGCAGCTCCAGCCATCTCTCACTCAGGCTTGTGCGGTGCTGCCACCGGTTCAGCTCATTCCCCTCCCCCGCTACTTTTCTAGGACGCTCACGTACCACCTGCCAGGTGCTAATGTACCACAGGTGGTACCCGTACCACTGGTTGAAAAGCCCTGACCTGGATGACTGAGATTCTCCATAGATATTTAAGCAACTTCATGCCAGTCCTAAAACAAAAGAGAGACTTCACAGCCCAGCACATAGGAAAAGTTTTAATGAGAATATTTGTTTCTAAAATCAATGCCCAATTCATGGGCAATAGATTTTAGATATAATAAGAATTGGTATCATTTCATCTATGCAATATATGAACAGTATACAAATACAACTGTATTTATTTGTTTTATCGCGTGCTCTTATGGCATGCATGGTCATTATTTCAACATAGGAATTAATTTTACAGGGGCCCAAGAATACCTGATCTTTTTTTCCCCTCTTTCTCCTAGTGTTTATCTACTCCATGCCTGGTTACAAATGTAGCATCAAAGAGCGTATGCTGTATTCTAGCTGCAAGAGCCGATTGCTTGACTCCATAGAGCAAGATTTCTGCCTAGAAATTGCAAAGAAGGTAAGTCTTTTTCCTCTGGCTTCATAAGCATCTTGAAGAAAAACAAATTCTCTTCCATCTAGCTAGACTTTTAGAGTTTCAAGCAGTATGAAAGAGGGTGATGTGTGGATCTGAAGACTGATTATGAGAAAATTACTCAGAAGCCACCAGGTGGGTTGTTGGAAGGACATGCTAGAGACAGAAAACAGGTGCGCCAACAGCATGGACAACATGAAAAGTAAGAAAATACTTTAATGAGCTCATCTCTAATGAGAAGAAGAAATGTTCACGTCCAGAAAATAAAACAAGTTTAGAAATGGCCCTGTGAAGTAGGAGTAGAGTGGACCAGAGTGGAAGCTGGAAAGCTATGGGGGAAGAGAAAGGGTTAGGGTTAGGGTTGTCCTAACAGGCAGGACAAGAAGCAACGGATGGAAACTAACCAAAGAGAGAAGCAACCTAGAACTAAGGAGAAATTTTTCTGACAGTTAGAACAATTAATCAGTGGAACAACCTGCCTTCAGAAGCGGTGAATGCTCCAACACTGGAAGTTTTTAAGAAGAGACTGGACAGCCATTTGCCTGAAATGATATTTCCTGTCTGAGCAGGGGGTTGGACTAGATGACCTCCAAGGTCCCTTCCAACATCATCATCATCATCATTATTATTATGGATCATCGCACAGTCAGCCAGATGTTCAGACTGGATTTGGCATTTTGACTACCTATCGAGTCCTTACCCAGGGCCTGGGATAGGCAGATGTGAATGTTTGATGTTATTGCAGATAATCGTCGCAGGATGGAAGCAGTTCTTAGTAAGGCCGCCTTTTGCAATTGACTAATGGCGAATTTGTCAATGCCAATGGTGTTCAAGTGGTGCTCCAGTTGTTTTGGGATTGCACCCAAGGCGCCTATTACTATTGGTACTACCCTTGCTTGCTTTTGCCACAGTCTTTCTATTTCTATTGTAGGTCTTTGTATTTTGTTATCTTCTCCAGTTCTTTCTCGTCTATTCTGCTGTCTCCAGGCACTGCCAGGTCCACTATCCAGACTTTTTTGTCTTTCTTATCGACAATTGTTAAGTCTGGGGTGGTATGTTGCAGGTGCTTGTCTGTTTGGATTCTGAAGTCCCAGAGCAGTTTAACTTTATCATTTTCTATGACTACTACTACTACTACTACTACTACTACTACTACTACTTCTACTACTACTAGTAGTAGTACTACTTCTACTTCTACTACTACTTCTTTCTTCTTCTTCTTCTTCTTCTTCTTCTTCTTCTTCTTCTTATTATTATTATTATTATTATTATTATTATTATTATTATTATTATTTAATGGAATACCATTACTGAGAAGAAAATCCCAATCTCGGTTGGGTTTCAGGTTCTCAGTGGCCAGATCTAAGACTACTTTTCCTTTCTTTTGTGTATCAGATTGAAATTGATGATGGAGCGGAGTTGACTGCCGAGTTCCTGTACGATGAGGTCCACCCCAAGCAGCATGCCTTCAAGCAGGCTTTTGCCAAGCCAAAGGGTCCTGTGGGCAAAAGGGGACAGAAGCGACTTATCAAAGGACCAGGCGAGAACGGAGAAGACAGTTAAACCCGGCGGACGGGCCAGCAAAGAGCTGTGAATGTCTCCCAGTCTCCAGCATTGCAGCTCCAAGGAAATCCACTTCTCTGCATTTGAGCCTGTCCACTGAACTCCAGAGCCTTTTCCTTACTTCTTTTCTCAAAGTCATGTCCATCGGTTTCATTAACAGGGTGGGAGGGTTGGAATCGGGGGACAGAGAGGAAGAGGAAGAAGACGGCATGCTCTTTTTTTCTTTCCTTTTGCTCCGTGGTGATATAAATCGAGGGGGAAGGGGTGCCCTAGAGCTTTTTGGTCTTTTTTTTTTATATATTTCTTACAGCAGATGCTCCTGTTATTGCTTCATCTTGTGGCCTGTTTTACTTGGAATCTGCACCACTCAAAGAGCTTTGTATGCCTCTCCTCTGAGAGAGTTATAAACTTCTATCTTGGCTGCTGTGACCCCGTCAAGGAGAGGCAGTGTTTGTATGATAACAATAACTTAATGGCACTCCATCCTGTTAATGCCATTCCCTTGCCAAGGGAGTCTGTTTCCCTAGTATTTGATGTAGCGGTCAGTTGCCTACTAGTTTAGGCAAAGAGCCTTGTTTCTGAAGCAGGGTGGAGGGATTGTTTTTGAAGCAGGGTGGAGTTTGAGGGGATGGGGGAAGTGTTAAACATTAGATTTCCTCCAAAATAGAGGTAGGCGGTTTGGATTTTTAGGAAACTCTTTTGTTTCCCAAGCTACTGAAAAAGTAAAACTCTCGTTTTGTTCAAGAGTCCTAATAATTCCATTCTAGGCCTTACTGTTTGTGGGGAAAAAATACCGATCACAAATCCAATGACGGGTTGGATTTCTCTTAAAAGATGTTCTGCTTCCTTTCTGATTTGCAGGAAGCTGATTACACTGCCTTTCCTTCTTCCCTGCCTTGTGTCTTGATGACTCATTGTGTGATATTACAGCCTAGGAGTGGACATGGACAGTTAGGAACCGGGAGCATAATTGTTATTCTGCCCTTATTGGCAGCATTTCCACTTCACTACATCAAGATGGCAAGAATCACCTCACGGGTAGCTCTCATATGCTTTCCCAGGCCGAGCTTTCCGTATGTGCTAGCTTGCAGCCTAATACAGCACTACTGAGACAATAGATTCCTTTCTGATTTCTTCTCTTCTCTTCTCTTCTCTCTCTGTTTCTCTCTGTCTCTGTCTCTCTCTGTGTGTGTCTCTGTCTGTCTGTCTGTCTGTCTGTCTGTCTGTCTGTCTGTCTCTCTCTCTCTCTCTCTCTCTCTCTCTCTCTCTTTGATCCTTGGCCATCTCATATTTACTCAACTGTTTGTCCTCATCCTAGATCAGGGGTAGGCAACCTTGGCTCTTTTATGATTCGTGGACTTCAATTGTATGCCTTGAAGTCCACAAGTCATAAAAGAGCCAAGGTTGCCTACCCCTGTCCTACCTAGATCATGACGCCCAACCATTGCATCCCCTTGTCATAGATCTTTAGTTATGTGATAGAGCTTTGCCAGGCCAAAGGAACATTAGCACTTCCATTGGTCGCTGAATGCTGATGAGCTCTGTTTTTCACAGAATGTACTTTGCCCAGAGGACCGTTCATTCCATGTGTTAGACACTGTCTGCCAAGACTAATTGTTTTAGATCCATGAGAACCAGGTGGAAGGAAAGGATAGCTCATGGCATGAAATTATTACCCATGTACATGATAGATGGGCATTTTAACTGCCAAGGAGTTTGGGAAGAGCCTTGATGATCAGCTTTGAAAGTCTAAAGGAGAAGCAGACAGCGACCCACTCACAAAAAGCTCAAGCCACAATTGGGAGCTTCTGAAAAATCATTACCTCACGCAAGCAAACAATTCCCTCTGAAATTACAAGCCTTGTTTTACAGAGCCAACTGTAGGGTATTAGTCTGGGGGCCTTGAGTTGAGCAGCATTTGCATAAGAGCAAGCTGGGTGTTTCCCCCATGGAACTGATCTGCAATTCAAGAAAGAAAGGGTGGGCTTTGCCAAATTCCAAATATTCTGCATGAAAAAAATAGAATCACAGATTCTCAAAACAGGACGAGGCCATTTAGACATTCAGATCCAATCCCCTACTCACTACAGGAATCTAGATGAAAATGTCTGTGATGGAGATGATGGTATGTGCCATCCTTTCATGGATGAGGAAAAGTCTTAAATGTTAATTTTTCCTGATTTTTTTTTTAAACTGTTCATCTTTTGCATCTTAAGTTTATTGGGAGTCGTTGGAACAGATGTCTTTATAATTGCGGTCTCTGTAGTGTTTAGAAATAAACAGATCTTGCATCTAATATATAATTCTAAGACGATCATTAAATTCAAAGTTTGTCCTAAAGCATGTTCAGACAGCAAGATTCTGCTTTAAGTAGGCACGATGCAGGGATCAGCAACTGAAATACAAAATTTCAGCATAACACTGGTCAGTGCTATGATTTTATTTTTAAAAAAAAAATGGGTGGTTCTTTGGACATTTTGAAGGCTCTACATTGCTGATCTTTGGCACAATGATTTCTTTAATAACTTTATTTTTATTGTGACCAAATCTCAATCAGTTCAACTCAATCTAGAGATTATAATATTCTGTAATATTTGGATTTGGACCTCTGCATTTTCTGCATCATATATGCAGAGATAGCTTTGCTACTTTCATTCTATGTTTTTGTTGAGAGTGCTACACTCTTGTAATATGAGTTGTTATTTTGCCCTTTCCCCCCCCCCCCCAGGCAAGCTTTATATTTTAGGTTAAGTTTGTCATGTATGTTTTGTTCCATGTATTGCATTCTCCCCACCAATAAGAGGCAGAATTTTTTGGGTCCCTATTATATTTTGATGCAGAAGAACAAATATTTGCCATTCCAAAACTGATAACAGCAGTTACTCTGATCCTAAGCTCACATTTCCTTGGGTTCATGATGAGATATTAAGGTATATTTAAGCATCCTGGGATGACCACTGTTGGCATTTTCCTTGTTTTCACTATTTGCATTAATTAATCCATGTGATCCAAGCAAATGTGGCAGAAAAGTAAGCAAGCACTGCCTTCGTTTTAGTTTTACATCTTTTACTTCATCAAATTAGTCTGAAATTATTCCTTTGTGGTATTAATGCCAAATATCACCATGTAACGATAGTGGATCAATCAGTGTTCTCAAATGCATGAGCAGTGGTAAATGAGAACTTCCATGAAGTAAAGAAGGTGATCAGCCTGCTTCTCAAGCTGACCCTTCAGAACCCATCTTTTTCCCTTCACAGTGCAACACTGAGTCACTCAGCCTTGCAAAGAGCTGCTTCTCAGCTGTCCATCTGAGCTTAGTAGCTGCTGCCACATTATGCATATTCATATTGTGTTCGTGGCTGGTGAACCCTTTTTCTTATTTGTTGACTGGAAGACCAACAAAACTCAGTTATGCAGTGTGCAAATCATACATCTGTCGACTCTATCAATACCGACTCCCCCAACCTCACCCTATTTTCTGATCCAAGCTAACAAATTCCAGGACTATTCCAGGATAGGGAGACTTAACACTCAACTAGACTCCAGAACTTTGTTTTCTTTGCAGTTATGTGATCTTACAAACTTACCATCAACACACTTTCCAAGTAGCAAAAAACTTCCACAAAAATGTAGAAATGACTCCCTATCCTGGAATAGTCTCTGAACTTGTTAGCTTGGATCAGAATGTATCTTGCTATTTATATCCAGGATGCATACTTAATCAGAACATTTATTAGCTCCAATACTCCAAAATGTTGAGTGATTGCAAGAACATCTCATTATAGAAATAAAGTTTTATAGGAGTCCCAAAATAATTTTTCAAGAATTATATGTTTATAGCGAGACCTTGCTAATTAGCTCTTAAGTACTATATTCCTGTGTGCACACAATTGAAATGACAATAGTTTTACCCTGACATCTCTAGCACACTAAAATAATGTCTAATTGACCACATGGTTAACACTGCAAGTAGTTTTCATTGTCCATTGCATTTAACTTGCTGCAGATGAAAAGCAAGTTAGGAGTGATTGTTTCTTTATTCATGCTAGTAACTTATCAAAACTTCCATAAGAATCAAGGTTTGGAGTTTGGGAGATGCACATTCCTGACTGAGCTATATGATGATGTAAATTTGGAAATTATGGGGGTGGCAGGGCATACCGTTTTGAATGCTGTATTTTCTAAAAATTAAAAGTATTTTTAAAGCAACCCGTTTTGAGTATTTCTTTAGTAGACTGAGATATCTGTTGATACAATTGGCCATTCCCTTTATGGTATGCTGTGGTAAATTTTATGTCTCATGAATTCATGGAAACTATTGCTACAAAGTGGTTGAATTTAACTTGTGAGGCCAGATGGTTTGATGTTCATCATGTAGTTGCAAATGAGATCATGTTTGCAGATCTGCAATAAACCCAGATTTTCCTGTGTCTTGTGCACTATATATATATATATAGCCTGCATTAGTGTTTTCATATCTATTCAGGGCCCTAACTTGGTTTGGTTATTCAACTGCTTGCAGGGATACTAAGATCAATTTTACTACTGAGAGGCATTTCCAGGTGTTGATATGGGAGCCCCTCAAGCATTTTTCCTTTGTTTTTGCCAAAATACTCCTGAAACCAAACCTGTAAACATAATGTTGATTCTTAAATATCTAGCAGGGAGAGTTTATTGCTGCCATTCTTAGTGTACACAGACTAAAGACAAAGTTTATACAAAATAACAGACTTGGAAGGGACCTTGGAGATTTGCTAGTCCAACCCCCTGTTCAAGCAAGATCCCCTATACCACGGGTGCCAAACTCACTGCGTCACGATGTATCATGACTTTTTTCGCATTGCCGGAGCTGGGGTGGGCGCATAATGCAACCGGTCCATGGGCTGGCAGTTTGACACCCCTGTCCTATACCATTATGGATAAATGGCTCTCTTCTTAAAAACCTCCAGTGAGGGAGTACCCACAACTTCTGGAGGCAAACCGTTTCACTGATTAATTGTTCTCATCAGGAATTTTCTCAGTTCTTTGTTGGATCCCTCCTCAATAAATTTCTATCCATTGCTTCTTACTGTGTTTCAGATGCTTTGGAGAATAGGTTGATGCCCTCTCCTCTGGGACAGCCCCTCAAATATCGGAAGACTGCTATCATGTCCCCCCTAGTCCTTCATTATTCTAGACAGAGCCAGTTCCTGCAATTGTTCATCATGTTTCAGTACACAATATTCCAAATGCGGTCTTACCAAAGCAGTATAAAGCGGTAGTAACACTTCTCTTGACCTTGATACTATCTCTTTGAGGTGTTAATAATATGGTCAGTTACTCAGTTTCATTTGAGTATAACTTACAAATATAATTCAAGTACAGGTTTAAAAATGTCTTGTGTGCCAAGAAAGATATCTAATCTGCAGCTGAAACTGAAGGCAGCATGGTATGTTTATGCTGAATTCCCAAGCTTTGTAGGCTACCCTTTTAAAGCATAGCACTATCTGGTTCTAAACACTAAAGAAACATTCTGATCCATTAATTTCTTCTTTCTGTGAATCAAATGTCATCACAACTCAATTTATGGATTCAACTCCGTTTTCATAGCTGGTTCTCACACGTTTTGGTGTAATAAAATGAACAGGAGCCTCAAGCTAGAACTCCCCCAAAGAATCACAAAATACCTTTGTGAAAGCTATAGTCATGAGCTGTTTTTTGTCACAGATGCTCAATGCATTTGGGGGAGTTATCAGGTGAGAAGAATTAGATTCGATTTGTATATTTGGGCATGGACAGGAAAAATATTCCAAATGCACTGGATGGACATAGCCTGAGTTTTTTCACTGTGGTACCTGTATATTTCATAATAAGTTGGTCAATTTGTAATTTAAAAGCAAAGGAATGTGCCACAGCTAAAACTGAGTATTATACCTCCAAATTAGTAGGCCACGTGGCATAATTCCCTTGCCCAGGGTTGAAGTTAAGTACTTAATACATCGGATAGATCCTCACACAAAGGTGCAACTAAGGAGCTTATTCAGTAGGCATCTCTGCCATCAGATGATGAGCCTAGATCAACATGATCTGCTAATAAACAATCCATCTTTATTTAACATCCAGGTTTAATAGTAAGCCAAGAGCTGCTCTTCTCCAAAAGAAGAGGTTGGAATCAATTCTAATTCATGTACAAACTGCTCATTTCAGAATCCCTGCTCTGAGCAAAAACAGCCAATTAATTAGGTAGGGCTCTCTTATTTTAGGCATGAATATATGTAGGCCACAGCTACCGTATCTTCATCAACAATCCAATAACTTAATAAACATCTTCGCTTATGGAGAGTGGCAGGGTATGGGACCTGGATTAAATTTGCAGCCTGCGCACTGTGCAGTAAGTAGCATTATGCTCCCATGGCACAACTGCAACTCTACTTCTTTGCTAATACTGTACTTCAGTTCATGTTCTGTGGACACCAGATTAGCATTAAGCTAATTCCTTTTCTGCAGCATTGCACACAAGGGCTCAGTTCAGGCTGTTAACAGTCATCCCAGCACGTGAGCATGGGTGCATCTGATAACCAAGAATTTGGAGCCAGTGGCTTGTTTTCTTCTATGGATACCTATCAATACCCCCACCCTCCATCTGTCTCTTTGATTAAAAACAGTATTACTGTTCTCCACCCTATATGAACAAATGTATGCTTTTCTGCACTTTTTTCATTTCCTTATTAACTTATATTTTGTACTTTAGTGATGTTTGTCATGGCATCTGCCTCTAGGTCTCTTAAAGCACAGAATGGTTGTATACGAAGAAGGAGGGGAGATACCATTGTCCCAAGCCATGGGTACTTGGCTTAGAAATCCATTCCTATCCAATACACTTTAGAGATGATAGAAAATATCTGTAGCTTGGGTGACAAAAGGTGGTGGTTTGTTTTCCAAGCTTGCTGTTGAATCAAGATGCTTCAACCCAAGTTCCGCTGATGATGTTACCTATCCTGGTGACAAAACGGGAAGCCAAACAGCAAGTTCAAAGAACAAACCACCACCAACACCAATACACTTTATTGTGTTTAGATTGCAAATGTTGGTATGTATGACAGTAGTTATATAGGATATATAAAGTATGAATCTCGTGAGGCTGCCATAACTAGCTTGCTAACACAAATACAACTTTTCCATCAGGAATGCGTGAGAAGGAAGTCAAGAGCAAAGAAACAAACACCAACCCCAGAAAAAAAGAAATGTTTGGCAACCAGAGTTAAATGCTGTCTTAATGACTCCCATCTTAGCAGGAATGTGTAAGCATTAATCCCATCACCTTTACAAGAGGCAAAAGGAGGGGGTTAGGTTCTACCAGGTTGCAGAAATTGGCTGGTATGCAACAGAGGGCCTTGGTTATCTGCAAAAGCCTCCCTGCATAAAGGCCTTGCACATAAATATTGCCCTGATCACACGGAGCAGTAGCAGAGAGTGAGTAGCCCTCCCCTCTGTTATGTTGGTGAAATCATGCTATGACTCATTCATTGGTACAGGGTAACTGCATTATGGATTGCACATTTCAAGGCTCCAACATGATCCAAACTCTGCAGTCTGAATGTGCATTGAATTTCTCATCAGACACATTCACCCTGCAAAGCCACTCTATCCGCATTTGTCTGTATCATCTGAATGTGGTCCTTAGAGCAACACTGGGTTGCTTTTTAAAGCTGCAACCTTTTCCTTGAGGACCCACATATGTGTCAAGCTGATTGGAAACAAGACCTGTTTTTCCTTGTTAAAGGGATGCTGTTAAAGCTGAAGGCTGCACCTGCTGAATTTCTTCTTGTCAACCGGAAGAGTTTTCCAGCCCATTTTTCCTCTAGATGCAGCATGTCAACCTTCTCTCTCCAATTTCAAATTTTAGATTATTGTGTGATGTAGGTTGAACTGAATGAGAGTGACTGGTCCAAAGTATTCCAATGCTTTAGAGCAGACATGTCAAACTCAAAGCCAGAGGGCCAGATCTAGCCCATGATATGTTTATATCTGCCCCACAAACAGATTAGTAGAAGAAGTGCGGCAGTGACAGAGAGTCCTGGAGGAGAGTCAGCTGGAGCTGCAGTGTTGCTCAGGCTCTGTTGAGGCCCCGGGATCGGCGCACACAGCTCCAGCTGATTGAGGCTTCTGGCGGCCTTGGGGGTGGCTAGCAGCTGCAGGCAGTCTTCGGGGGAAGAGCCAGCTGGAGCTGCTGGGGCTTGGTGGGGACCCCAGAATCAGTGCACGCAGCTCCAGTTGATGAGCACTGCGAGAAAAGGCCAGCCGGGCAGTGAGTGAATGCATGGGAGAGGAGAGGATATAAAAAAGAGAGGGTTTGGCAGGAAGAGGAGAGAAGGAATGAGGGGAGAGAGAAGGCGATGGGGAGGAGAGGAGAGATGTCGGTGGGGCAAGCCTGTGGGAGAGAAGGGGATAGGATAGGAGAGGCTTCTGTGGGGCAAAGCCTGAGGGAGAGAAGGGGATAGGATAGAAGAGGCTTCTGTGGGGCAAAGCCTGAGGGAGAGAAGGGGATAGGATAGGAGAGGCTTCTGTGGGGCAAAGCCTGTGGGAGAGAAGGGGATAGGATAGGAGAGGCTTCTGTGGGGCAAAGCCTGTGGGAGAGAAGGGGATAGGATAGGAGAGGCTTCTGTGGGGCAAAGCCTGTGGGAGAGAAGGGGATAGGATAGGAGAGGCT
>NW_015388867.1:54278-58646 GCF_001527695.2 Protobothrops mucrosquamatus
CAAGAGCTGCTCTTCTCCAAAAGAAGAGGTTGGAATCAATTCTAATTCATGTACAAACTGCTCATTTCAGAATCCCTGCTCTGAGCAAAAACAGCCAATTAATTAGGTAGGGCTCTCTTATTTTAGGCATGAATATATGTAGGCCACAGCTACCGTATCTTCATCAACAATCCAATAACTTAATAAACATCTTCGCTTACGGAGAGTGGCAGGGTATGGGACCTGGATTAAATTTGCAGCCTGCGCACTGTGCAATAAGTAGCATTGTGCTCCCATGGCACAACTGCAACTCTACTTCTTTGCTAATACTGTACTTCAGTTCATGTTCTGTGGACACCAGATTAGCATTAAGCTAATTCCTTTTCTGCAGCATTGCACACAAGGGCTCAGTTCAGGCTGTTAACAGTCATCCCAGCACGTGAGCATGGGTGCATCTGATAACCAAGAATTTGGAGCCAGTGGCTTGTTTTCTTCTATGGATACCTATCAATACCCCCACCCTCCATCTGTCTCTGTGATTAAAAACAGTATTACTGTTCTCCACCCTATATGAACAAATGTATGCTTTTCTGCACTTTTTTTTAATTTCCTTATTAACTTATATTTTGTACTTTAGTGATGTTTGTCATGGCATCTGCCTCTAGGTCTCTTAAAGCACAGAATGGTTGTATACGAAGAAGGAGGGGAGATACCATTGTCCCAAGCCATGGGTACGTGGCTCAGAAATCCATTCCTATCCAATACACTTTAGAGATGATAGAAAATATCTGTAGCTTGGGTGACAGAGGGTGGTGGTTTGTTCTCCGAGCTTGCTGTTGAATCAAGATGCTTCAACCCAAGTTCCGCTGATGATGTTACCTATCCTGGTGACAAAATGGGAAGCCAAACAGCAAGTTCAAAGAACAAACCACCACCAACACCAATACACTTTATTGTGTTTAGATTGCAAATGTTGGTATGTATGACAGTAGTTATATAGGATATATAAAGTATGAATCTCTTGAGGCTGCCATAACTAGCTTGCTAACACAAATACAACTTTTCCATCAGGAATGCGGGAGAAGGAAGTCAAGAGCAAAGAAACAAAGACCAACCCCAGAAAAAAAGAAATGTTTGGCAACCAGAGTTAAATGCTGTCTTAATGACTCCCATCTTAGCAGGAATGTGTAAGCATTAATCTCATCACCTTCACAAGAGGCAAAGGGAGGGGGTTAGGTTCTACCAGGTTGCAAAAATTGGCCGGTATGCAACAGAGGGCCTTGGTTATCTGCAAAAGCCTCCTTGCATAAAGGCCTTGCACATAAATATTGCCCTGATCACATGGAGCAGTAGCAGAGAGTGAGCAGCCCTCCCCTCTGTTATGTTGGTGAAATCATGCTATGACTCATTCATTGGATTGCACATTTCAAGGCTCCAACATGATCCAAACTCTGCAGTCTGAATGTGCATTGAATTTCTCATCAGACACATTCACCCTGCAAAGCGACTCTATCCGCATTTGTCTGTATCATCTGAATGTGGTCCTTAGAGCAACACTGGGTTGCTTTTAAAGCTGCAACCTGTTCCTTGAGGACCCACATATGTGTCAAGCTGATTGGAAACAAGACCTGTTTTTCCTTGTTAAAGGGATGCTGTTAAAGCTGAAGGCTGCACCTGCTGAATTTCTTCTTGTCAACCGGAAGAGTTTTCCAGCCCATTTTTCCTCTAGATGCAGCATGTCAACCTTCTCTCTCCAATTTCAAATTTTTGATTATTGTGTGATGTAGGTTGGGCTGAATGAGAGTGACTGGTCCAAAGTATTCCAATGCCTTTAGAGCAGACATGTCAAACTCAAGTCTCGAGGGCCAGATCTAGCCCATGATGTGTTTAGATCTGGCCCACAAACAGACTTAGTAGAAGTGCGGCAGTGCCAGAGAGGCCTGGAGGAGAGTCAGCTGGAGCTGCAGTGTTGCTCAGGCTCTGTTGAGGCCCCGGGATCGGCGCACACAGCTCCAGCTGATTGAGGCTTCGGGCGGCCTTGGGGGTGGCTAGCAGCTGCAGGCAGTCTTCGGGGGAAGAGCCAGCTGGAGCTGCTGGGGCTTGGTGGGGACCCCAGAATCAGTGCACGCAGCTCCAGTTGATGAGCACTGCGAGAAAAGGCCAGCCGGGCAGTGAGTGAATACATGGGAGAGGATATAAAAAAGAGAGGGTTTGGCAGGAAGAGGAGAGAAGGAATGAGGGGGGAGAGAAGGGGATAGGATAGGAGAGGCTTCTGTGGGGCAAACCCTGTGGGAGAGGGGATAGGATAGGAGAGGCTTCTGTGGGGCAAACCCTGTGGGAGAGAAGGGGATAGGATAGGAGAGGCTTCTGTGGGGCAAACCCTGTGGGAGAGAAGGGGATAGGATAGGAGAGGCTTCTGTGGGGCAAACCCTGTGGGAGAGAAGGGGATAGGATAGGAGAGGCTTCTGTGGGGCAAAGCCTGAGGGAGAGAAGGGGATAGCAATTGACCCTTTGAGGGCAACCATAATGCTAATGCGGCCCTCAATGAAAGTGAGTTTGACAACTCTGCTTTAAACCAATGGCAGGGATGTAGCAACACCATCAGTATACAGGACAAAGAAAGGAGGAAGAAATTAAAGATTTGAGTGTTTTCAGGTGACAAGACAAATGGTCGTGAGAGTCAACTCATATAAATCAAAACTTTTCATGGCTGATCAAGATGAAAGATATTTCCGGCTTCCAGTATGTAGCATTATAAAAGAATGAAGCATTAAGGCACTGAGGGTCACATGAAAAATATTTAATTTAAAAAAATTAAGTTTTCTCTCCCCCATCCCTTGATAAGAGAGGTAGCCTGACAAGTACACATATTTACCTACATACATATATTTCAATTAAACAGCACCAATCACATTTTGGAGGACACCTAGTTGGTTCAAGTAGGAAAGGTTTGCTCTGCATATAAATAATGTGCTTAGATCAGTTTTGATTTAACAAAAGGTAATAGGAAATTACTGTCTTTGTCACAGTTTAGAAAAACGTGCACCTCAAATATTAAGGATGCTTGTATGCTGGTGAGGAAGTTTAGAAAATAAAAAGAAACTTATTTGTGTATTGCTGGGGTAGAACAAAGTGTCTGCTGGAGAAGTAAAAAAAAAATATTGAAATGGTTGTTGTGATCATGCAGTTGTAATCACCTTGACTTTTTTTTTGAAATCACCCCCAAAACACTCCCGGGTAGAAAATCTGTGCTCTTTCCCAAGTGCTAAGCTTCGGCTCCAGCAATCCTTCATTGCTGGCTGAGAGAAATATGTGAGCAACCTCTGGAGAGCCCAAACAGCCCATCCCTGGTGTATTGGAAGTCCTGCATAGACAGTGAATGGTACTAGGACTAATCCATACGTGCCAACTTTCTTAGTGAAACACCACAAGAGACGGACATCCCGGGAAGTCAGGAAGAGTTACAGCAACTCGATAATGCCTCTATCACCCAACACCATGCCTGTACCTTTCTTCTCTGTCACACGGAATGATACAGGATTCACTTTACAGCATTGGCTTCACAATATTCATATTTATAACTAGTCCAAATGGCTCATAAATACCTTACCCAAAGTACAGACAAAACTGTGCTGTAAATGCACCAACTGTCTGCCCACAATCGCACACTGTGCCCCTTGAAAAGGCACCTTTTGCCACTCCATCCCTTGTAGCAATGACAGGCGAATTCCTGTTCCATCTTGACCTTTTGCTGTTGGCTTAAAGTCCTATTTGCCAACTCAAGAGTGGAGATGCCATCCGTAGGATTAGGATCGAGGTGTAAATAAGCATCAGAGTCCATTCTCCGACGAATGCAGCGGCCATGATTATTGCAGATATGACGGCTGCAGAGCTCAGTTGCCCTAGTCACGTTGACAATATATGGGCCTAAAGTGCTTGTCAGATACTTGTGAACCTTTAAGCAATTGGTCTGTAAGAGAGGTGAAGATATACATTAAGAAACACAGCAATTAATTGATATAAATCCTGAGAAAAATCTGCTGGGCTAAGGCTGAATCTATTTTAGACACACAGCATTCTACCAAGGGCCTAAGGAGAAAGTGTTTTCAGTGTTTGATTTTCTTCTCTCTGAAGTGGGACTAGTTCTCTAATCTTGGGGTAAATCATCTAAAAAAGTCATGGGATTCCTGGAATGCCTTTGTTGGGGCTACAGATCAAGGAAATCCATAGGATTACAATTTTAGAAAGTCCAAACTAAGATCAGGATCCACTTACAGACTACATGGAAACAGATTTTTATTTTTATTGATTACATTTCTGCACTGCCCATCTCACTTAAGTGACTCTGAGCAGTTTAGGGAAATTGCCAGTCTTCCCTTGTTATTCAAC
>NW_015388867.1:59105-91072 GCF_001527695.2 Protobothrops mucrosquamatus
GAATGCCTTTGTTGGGGCTACAGATCAAGGAAATCCATAGGATTACAATTTTAGAAAGTCCAAACTAAGATCAGGATCCACTTACAGACTACATGGAAACAGATTTTTATTTTTATTGATTACATTTCTGCACTGCCCATCTCACTTAAGTGACTCTGAGCAGTTTAGGGAAATTGCCAGTCTTCCCTTGTTATTCAACGGAGAAATCTCAGAGAGAATGTTGTTTCTGTTGTGTTGTTGTTTTATTCATGCATTAATGTACTAAAAACTGCACTAATACTATATGTAACCTATTACAAGAGATGGTCAGCCTAACACCTCAATCCCCTTTTAAAGGCCAAATGCAAGGAAAGCCTACCCCATACGTCATTC
This sequence comes from Protobothrops mucrosquamatus, assembly GCF_001527695.2. Taxonomy (NCBI): domain Eukaryota; kingdom Metazoa; phylum Chordata; class Lepidosauria; order Squamata; family Viperidae; genus Protobothrops; species Protobothrops mucrosquamatus. The sequence goes on from NW_015388867.1 coordinate 59,478, forward strand.
TCATCAAGGGGAACAATGGGTCTTGGCTGTACCTTTTCAAACAGTTGGCAGAGCTCATATAATGGAATACCTCTCTAGATAAAACAGATCTTCCATATTACTTTGTCAAGAAACAGAAGAACAGACCATAATTATTCCCTGCAGTATCCTTCTATCTATGATGGATGTTCAATTTGTTACAGAATAGCTACTAATGATGCAAGACTTGCCACTTGAACTCTTGAAACAGTATAGCCCAAATGCAGGATGTCACTTCAAAGCGAAGGATTAGTCCAAAGGTCCATACCCAAAATGTTGCTGAGCTACAATTACCAGATTCTTTCACCATTGGCCAGGGTGATAGGGGCTGCTGGAAGACGTAATTCAGCCACATCTGAAATGTGATACCTTGCCTATCTCTAGACCAGGTCAAAAATATTGATTTTTCTTTCTATTTCTCATTAACACTGGATTTTAAATCTCTGATGATCCCTTTATTTATTGCAGAAATAAATTGAACTGTATGCAAGTTGATCTAAAAACTAATCGATTAGATAATAAGAGATACAGCCTCAGGCCTATCCTTTGTGCCTCAACACTGTGGCAAGTACTAAGCAAAAACGAATAGAAAAAGAAAGAACAAGAAAAGAAGATGGAGGATTATGGAACTACATTACCTGGTTCCGAGAATATTCTGCGTCTCCCCAGAGCACAAGGCCATGAGCACCCATGGCTGCAGCCTGCCCTATTGTGTACACCAAGTCTGTCTAGAACAGCAAGAGAAGCCATCGCAAAGAAATTAGCAGGAACAGGGTTTAATCATCCTTGCCCCCTTCTAAGTTTTTATATGCTGTTTCTACATTTTAACATTTTATTGTATATTGTCCACAGCTCCTCTCTGAGGAAGATGGGTGGTTCAGAAATGTGAAAAAATAAATAATAAACAAGGGAGAGGTTGAGACATTTCTGCTGAACCTCTTCCCATTTACGTGGTGAAAACCTGCTTCTAGAATTGCTCCCTAGTCATGTGATCAGATTTTTTTCCCAAATGCAACCATTTACAAATTATGATACTTGATGCTGATGATTCCATGATACACTGTACGTCTTAAAAACTCTATTTTTCTGTCTGTTTGTTTTTTAGTTGATCTTATTCGGTAACCTCTTCCATGAGGAATAACATCTCTGAGTTAAAATTCTTGTTCCAGTGTACAGGACACAAAAAATGGATGTGAGTTGTAAGAAAGCATGCTCTGCTTCAATAAATGCTTGGAAAATGTTAGGAAATGTCTTAACACTACAAGCAATGAAGTCATTATCACTTCATGGGATTATATTAAATCAGAGACTGGGCAATGATCATTCAAAGATGCTTTAATTTTGACTCCTGCACTGAACTTGGCCTAAATAGAATACAATAGAATAGAGCTGGAAGGGACCTTGGAGGTCTTCTAGTCCAGCCCCCTGCTCAAGCAGAGAACCTCTACCATCTCAGACAAGTGACTGTCTAGCCTCTTCTTATAAGTCTCCAGTGATGGAGCACCCACGATTTCTGGAGGCAAGCTGTTCCACTAGTTAATTGTCCTCACTTTCAGGAAATTTGTCCTTAATTCCAGGTTGCTTCTCTCTTTGGTCTGTTTCCAACCATTGTTTCTTGTCCTGCCCTCTGGTGCTTTGGAGAATAATGTGACCCCCTCTTCCTTGTGGCAGCCCCTCAAATACTGGAATACTGCTATCATGTCTCCCCTATTTCTTCTTTTCTTTAGACTAGCCAAACCCTCCCAATTGTATGATTCTTTACATGTGATTCTCTCAATAAAGGTATGCATGAAATCAAGGCTTTGCCATGTTGAAGCAAGAGTTGGGAAGAAGGGTTATTTATTTCTAGCACGATGAAATCATCCTCCTCCTCTGATTCTTTTTCACATGAATCTATGACAATAATCCTAAGCAAGGCATTTCCTCTTCTGTCAACCCATCTAGGTGGGGGTGGCTGGGGGAACCACAAAGGTCCCTTTCTTTTACTCCATTCCTCCCCAATAACTGGAGCTTGGTCTTCTCTGCCGGCTCTTCCCGGTCTTACTTTCAACAAGAGGCCCCCATGGATCATTTCCAGCATGCCAATCTCCCAGTTTACAGAAGGTTTCTGCTTCAATCCTGGGCCCACGTGGGGCTGTGACATTCTTTAAGTGCTTCCCCTCCATCTATCCACCCCATCTACTTATCATATGAGTTACAGCATCCATAATCGGACTGCCATCCCACTTGAGTTAAAAGGTACATCCAGGTTTTTTTAAAAATGTTCCTCTTCTGTTAATTTTTTTTTTACTTTTTTTTTTTTAAAGTAGAGCCAGGCAACAAAGCCCTTCTTGCCTTCGCAGAGCTCCCTTAAGTTAGATCAAAGGAGCAATTTGATACAATGTGGTGCCTTGATTCAAAAACTACCAAAGAGACGGAGAGGCATCAAAGAAGCCAGACGAGAGGAGCAAAGCTGCTTTCACTTAGAAAGAGCACCTTGCCCCAGTTCAGCTTGAAGGGAAGGAAAAGCTCCACCGGCCAGGAAGGGGTGTTGCTGCTCTTTGGGAAGGGGACTGCCATACCACCACCTGCGAGTAAAGGCCTCATTTACTAAAGCCACCAACAATCTTCCTTCAGCCCTGCACAAATGCAACCCCCTTCCTTCCAAAGGCTGACCTGCACATTGCTATGAAAGGCAATATGATACCGCACAGTGAACAAATACAGAACTGTTCCCAGGATAACTGAAAAATTTCTGTATCAGCAGAAGAATGTTTTTTAAAATGGTGAGCATGGCCAATAGCATGATGTAAAACGTGAGTGCAGGTATTACAGGCTCTGCATTGGCTCCAGGTTGCTCAGGTTTTATGGCCTAGGTTAAGTTGTGATCTTACAACTAGACGGATATGTATGTATGTATGTATGTATGTATGTATGTATGTATGTATGTATGTATGTATGTATGAGTCTTTGGTCATTCGGGTTTTCTCCCGTGTAAGATTAGAAGTATCATAGCGACGTTTCGATGAAATCACATTCATCATCATCAGGCTTGTGCTTTTAGCTTTGTGTATATATATATATATATATATATGCAGGTCTTGGTGTATTTGGGTCTTTTCCTGTGTAAGATTGAGAGTATCTTGGCGACGTTTCGACAAGGTCCCACTCATCATCTTCAGGCTGGGGTCCTCAGCTTCGTGCCTGTGAGAGCAAAGTGTGATCGGAGCTGCCGTCTCTCTATAAATACTGGTGGGGGGTGTGTGGAGTGCTGGCTTAATTGCTGTAGGTGGGTTGGTTGGCTGTGTGGGAGCCATTGTTTGTGGATTGTTTGGCTGTTTCATAACATCCTGAGTAGTTAAGGAGCTGGCTGTGTGCCCATTAGTCTTTTGTGTTATAACGACCTGGGTAGTGGGACCTCGTCGAATCGTCGCCAAGATACTCTCAATCTTACACGGGAAAAGATATATATATATATATATATATATATATATATATATATATATATATATATATATATATATATATATATATATATATATATATATATATATATATATATATATATATATATATATATATATATATATATATATATATATTAAAGGAGGGCTGGAAGCAATTATGTGCATCCTGCCCATTCAAGAGGAAGAGGGTTACATGATCATTTTAAAATACATCCATTTTAAGCACGGAGTATGTTTTAATCCAAGTGAAATGGCTCACTCACACCATCCTTTTCATCTCTCAGTGATTCCCATTTGGAGACACTTTGACATCTCTAGTTGAGAAACCTAGTGGGACAGCTCTTCTCCCATTCACAAATGAAGTCTGGAACTTGGGAATCAAATTAGTTTATTTTTGCCCTACAAGATGACGTTCGTAGTCAGGTTTAATTAACAGACACTTCCAAAACCAGCACAGAATTCTTGATGCCCAAGAATTGTGCTGGACTCAGAACTAAAGTCCATGGGGAAGCAAAGGTAAAACAGTGAAAGAATCTCACCTGGCTCAGCTCCTTCAGGGTATAGGTGTAGAATGGCCTGGCATACACAAAAACAGGGAGGGAGTGTTGAGCAGAGGACAACTCAGCCACTCTCAAGGCCTCGCCCACTTTGGCTCGCACAAACCTCTTCCCTTGCAGGGAAGTTCTCAGCATCTCTTCCATGTAGATGGACGGGTAGAGGGCCCTGCTGTTCTCCCAGAGCCAAGATAGCTCATTATTGCGTTGCACTTCCACTGGGGGACATTGCCCTGTGAAGCCCTCAAAATCATCCAAGTAATCATAGTTATAACAGTCAGGAAAGAGGTAGTAGCCCCACCAGCCATTGGGTCGCAGAGACTGAGCTAAGCGGAGAGTATCTGTCATAAAATTCTGGGCAGCTGCCTCAAATTCCCATTTGGCCTCCAGCTCAGCTTCATAATCAGATAAATGGGGGTTTCTTTGCTTGACCAGGAGGAGGGACATGTCCCGGTAGATATTTTTTTTATCCCAGTTCCGAATCCACTGAGGCCTCCAGTTCTCCCAGTCAATCACAGCGAGACCTGCAAAAGAGTGTGAGGGCATGGCCATAGCAATGTCCTTTCTCATCTTCTCCAGGTGGTCTTTCAAGCTGACGTTCTGGGGGCAGCCACCATGAACAGCAGTGGGTGGCACCGTCGTGTTCACATAATACGGATATAAGCCTAGTTGATCATAGTAGAAGATGGTAATGTTCCCACCCACAAAGGCTTCCTGGGAATTCACCAGGATGCCGTAGGAGTCCAAGTGGAGAGGGACATTGTAGGCAGCTGAACAGCGAGCCGTTGGTGCATTCCAAGTCACTAGGAAAGGTTTGTCTTTTACAATTGGAGGCAGGGCTGGTTTCAAGTTATGAGCGTCAAGAGGAAGAGCAGCCAGCCCATCTGGGAAGAAGAGCAGCAGCAACAAGAAGGTTTGACGACACAGAGAGTGACAGAACCTCAGTTGTGTTGAAGCCCATTCTAGCACTCCGGCCGAGCGTGACGTTCTCGAGTGGTGTGCAGTCCTGCAAGGATGACAGAAGACACTATCAATACGGCACGAGCATTGCACTGCTCGATTATCGGCCATCACTCCTTTTAAAATAAATCCCCGGCTCTTGAATTGTAAACGCCCATTACAAACTGGTTTTCCCTGACAGACATCAGCAGCACTCAACATTTTGAATGTAGACCTTTCCAGCAAGCCATCCTTTTATTGGACTTGAGAGGAGCCCAGAGGCCCTCCATCCTCCAGCAGAGCGCTATAAAAAATACCATAAAGCTCTGTCCCTGGGCCGGGGTCAAGGGTCAGGAACACCCTTGGGGTTGAGTAAGGGGCTTTGGAGACAAGGGCATGACAATGAGAGTGCACTGAAAGCCTTCTTTTTCTTTCCATGTAAAGCAGCACTAGAAGGAGTCTGCATGTTTGCTAATTGCTGCGGCTGCCGGAGATTTCCCCCAAGCTAATTTAATCTGCTCTGTAATATCAGTGAATGGAGAAAAGTAATGTTCTTTAGAAAATGTTCAAAACTGCTTCCTATGCTATTTATGAAGGGGGGGGCGGGGTGTTTCACTTTGCTGCTGCGATTGTGTTGTTTTCCCATTAGTATTTCTCTGTTGAGATTCCAATCCATTTGGAATTTTTGTTTTTTAGAAAGTCCACATGTTTATATTTAGTATTCAGGGCCTCTGAAAGAGTATGGAGAGAAATTTCTGAATCCCAAACCCCAGAGGCTACGGTCCCTGGTACAAAACGATGAAGAAATCTGAATGCTGCTTTCCATTCCTACCCTGATATCACAAGCTCCTCTTTCCTTATTTGTTTGGGCCAATTCCATCTGGAATTGAGCAATCACATTAACCTCACTCTACATAGGTCACAGAGCAGACATTCAGTGATTACAGTCCTCGATCATTGGTGACTTCTGTTGAACGCACTGTTCCCCTGGAGATAAAAGATTTCTCAGCCAAATGCATTATCCATTAATGTCTAGACCTCTTTTTTTTTTAAAAAGTAATCATAATGCATGATGTAGTTTTTAACAGTAGCAAAATCTTTGGCTGAGTTTCCACCAACTACTAAGTCCACATAAATTTTAGTGATAGCTCACATCCCTAATAAATTGGACAACAGATACTAATCACCTGTTTGTTTGCATTTCTCCTCACCTTAGCAGTACCATGTTTCCCCGAAAATAAGACCGAGTCTTATTATTTTTGCCTCCAAAAGAGGCACCATGTCTTATTTTCGGGGGATGTCTTACTCACCTCCAGCACCAACAGCCCCGCCCAGCTGGTCCACTTCTTGTGGGACCAAAGGAGCAGCTTCATTCTGCAGCTGCATTCCGGACTGCATTTTGCAGTCAGACCTTTCCGGAAGGCCTATGTAGCCGAGTACCGAGCTATGGATTTAATCCATAGCTCAATCCATAGCTCGGCCCTTGGCTGCAGAGGTCTTGCAGAACTGAGCTATGGATTGAATCCATAGCTTGGTTCTCAGCTGCAGTTGCCTTTCGGAAAGGCCTGTGACTGAGAAATGCAGGCCTGGCTGCAGAAGAAGCCTCAGAAGTGGGCCAGCGAGGAGAGGCCTGGATGCAAGGTAAATGGTTGCGGGACACGTGGGGCAGCTCCACACCCCACTCCCACCCTAGCTTGATTTTTAGGTGTATGCCTCATCCCAAAGCTAAAGCTTATATTCGGGGTAGGGCTTATATTAGGCCCAACCCCCCAAATCAAACTAGGGCTTATTTTTTGGGTAAGCCTTATTTTGGGGGAAATGCGGTAAGAGTAAGCCCTAGTTTGGGGGTGAGGGTGAGGTTGGGGGAATGAAGCTGCCCCACATGCCACACACCCACTTACCTTACTGGTAGGACCGCCGCAGCCAGGCCTCCCATTGCCCCGACACTTGTCAAGGCATGTGGCTCGTCACGCCAGTGCCGCTGCTCATGGCAGGAGGTTGCATAGCGCTTCGGGCCATTGCTGTTGTTCATGGCAAGAAGCCAAGCAGCTCTTTGGGCCATTGCCATCACTTGCAGCAGGACACTGCATGGCGCTTTGGGCCATTTCTGCCATTCACAGCAAGAAGCTGAGCAGGTCTTCGGGCCATTGCCGTCGCTTGTGGCAGGATGCCATATGGCGCTTCGGGCTGTTTCTACTGCTTGCAAGCGGCGGAAATGGCCCTAAGCGCCATGTGGCGTCCTGCCGTGAGTGACGGCAATGGCCCAAAGATCCATTGATAAGTGTCGGGGCATGGGAGGCCTGGCTGCGGTGGTCCTACTGGTAAGGTAAGCGGGTGTGGGGTGCGTGGGGCAGCTTCACCCCCCACTCCTTAGAGCAGTAATGGCACAATGCACCACATTGCGTCCAGCTGCAAGTGGCAAATGGCCGCTGAAGAAGTCAGCGGTGCAACAGGTGTCGGGGTGTAGGAGACCTGGCTGTGGTGTCCTAAGGCAAGAGACCCCCCAAAATATAAGACTCAGAGCCTCTTTTGGAGGCAAAAAAAATATAAGACTGGGTCTTATTTTGGGGAAAACAGTGTACACACACACACACACAAAACACACATATTCTTTTGAGAGTGGGCATCAGAATTTCATTTTTAATGTGTGCCAGCATATTCACACACACAAAGATGACAATAAAGGTTATCTTATCTTATTTTACAGCAGCAAGTCATCCATGGACCTAGTCAGCCATCCATGTTCAGTTTTTCCTCCGCACGTTTCTCTATTCTAGCTCTTTATTATATAAAGTGCCAGAGTCATCTAGAGTTGGGCATTGTTTAAATCGATGTGAAGGAATACACAGATACATTTTGAGTGGTTTACTTGTGGCCAAGGTTCTTGCAAAGAACAACAGGTAGTATGGACTTAGGTTTCTTTCAGCAAGATGATTCTAAGCAAGAATTCATACTAAAGACAAAAGTACAGAAACAAATAGCATCTCAATTGTAAAGAGATTTTAAGCTGGATTTCACATTTTATAAATGAAGTAAACCCTGGTGGATCTCAGGAGCTTTGGTCATGACCTATGGCCTTCTCTCTTTACGTTCTTCCAGACCTGGCTCTGTTGCAGGGCCTGGGATTAGGGTATTTGTGGAAGCCCTGTCAAAATCTCTGAATGTTAGTTCTCTCATTTATCCATAGTCTTTTGGGAGTCAGGTAGCCTCAAAATCCAATAAATCAAACAAGCAAACAAGCAAGCCAAATTATATAAACTTATACTGTAGATAACTACTGAATAAGCTACTCCATCTTTTTTCTCTTACTTTTTTCTCTTACAAGCCTCAGGTAATACTATTAAAGCTTGAGAGAAAAGGAAAAAGACAGTCTGTTCTTGAAAAATACCCTAGTTTCTACCAGGTCCATTGGCTGATTCAAATATCACTTTTTGTGCTTTGCTCTTATTTCTTTCTGAGATAAATTCCACCCAACCACAACATTCTCAACCTTCTCTTTCCCCTCAAGTTATCCATTTTGCTATCATGTTGTTGGCTTTGCAATTTGATTTGCATTTATCCTCTCTGTGTGACCAAATTATCTTTGCATATTTCTTTCATACAGGTCAATCACCCTTATACTTCACTAGCTATTTCAATTTTTCCTCATAAACTATCAAATCAGTTTAAAAAAGCATTCCTATTTCTCTATGTGGTTGCTAAGATTCAACAATGAGTTGTTGGCACATAGTAAATCAACACATAAATATGTATGAATAGACTTAAGCTTAAAATATGTATCTGAAATACCGTAAACATAGTTATCAAAGCAAATATTTACCAAACAATCACCATTCTGATTCATTCTTGGGTCTCTGAGTGACCCCAACACTTATTCCAAATTTTCTCATCTTATTCCCTCCTATCCATTCATGTCACCAAACAGGATAATTCCTCACCACCATTAGAATCCATTCATCCAAAATAATAATACATTTCTTCTCCCCATTAATAGTTCTGCTGTTATTATCATTCATTGGATGTAACGTGCAATGATAAATTCATTACAGATTCCTAAATTTGTACACACTCAAATTAATTAGATACCATTAATACTTCCTGATATATGTTAAAAACTTTCATTTATAATTAAACTACTGTATACCCTCATTTCATTGCATGTACAGTATTAATTTCATTCCAAGAGATCACTTTATTTTCATTTCAAATTATGGGCCACCCCTTTCTTAGTTTCACATACACTCAACATATTTATTTTTTCTCTATTTCATTTGTTAATTCATGTTCTTTTATATTTACTTCTCTTACACTTCAAGTTATATTCTTTTATGAACTAGGATCTCTAATTTAGAGTACACCATGTAAGTCAACATACAGCATCCTGCCAACTAGACAATACAGCACATGAAATTGACAGGAACACATTAAAATGCAAAATACCAATCATAATTATGCTTCTGAGAAGATGCTCAAAATATATGTCCAAATAATATTCCATCCACTGTGAAGCCATTTTTTATTTGAAATGCCAGAAGCTGGTCCATGAACTTTTCCCCCTGCATGTGTTTGCTGTTTTAACCTGATATAAATCCTTTATAAATCCTCTATCTACTCAGTCTGGATATACTGTACAAGTAAAAACATAGTAGTAGGACATAGCTGATATGTTGATTTTGTTTAAAGCGCTACTTAAATCAATCAGCCCAAAGGGGAACAATTACACACATCCACTAAGAGAATAGTAAAAGAAAAAAAAATAGTAGATTTTATCAGAACCTGATCTTCAAAAGTACATTAGGGAGCTGGAAAATTGTAGCACTCTTTGAAGGCAAGATTAGTCTCACAACTCACAAGTGATCCTGGTTATTGCAAGACAAAAAGGAATGCAAAACTTAGATTTAAATTTTACAAAATTTCCCAGCCTCCTTCTTGGGTGGCAAACTCAGAGAATAAGTTGTACCTTCACCATAGAGGGACTTCTACTGGGCTCATTCTTTGCTTACATCCCAGGTTTATACAGGGGAAGTAGTTTGAAGCTGGGAATCCAGATGTCTCCTTAATATCTTATAATTAAACAGCTGTATTGAGGTTGAGACAAGAGCCCGGGGCTCTGGACACTTTTTGTCATCCCATCTGGACAGTCTTCTTAGGTCAACTTTATATTGGTCTCACTGCTGGATATACTCATTCAGCCCTCAACCAGTGAATAACAATGGCACCAATTACATTCTCTTCCAAGGGTTTTGAATGCTGTTGGGTAAAATGGGGTAAGCAATGAAAGGAGAAAGGAAAAAAATATTGCTCCAGAAGGAGCAAGTAGGAAAGATGGAAACGGGAAGATGACTAAGGGGCGACTTAACAGGAAGATCAGAAAAAGCAGCAGAATGAACAGGAAAGGAAATGAAGGCATAATATAAAGAACCAATTTCTCATGTTTTATAGAGAGGACAAGTAGGAAGACCTATTCCTCTTGCTTTTACAGTATCTAGAATCTAAACTACTAATAATGGATCTAATACTAACCAATCTCTTTAAAGAGACTGAAAAGTTAAACAAGGTGAGACAGAAAAACTGGAATTCTCTGAGCTCTATATTCATCATTTCCATGGGGTAACAATGGAGATGCACACCTGATGGTTGATGGAAAAAAAATACTTAGACTTACTCAGGACATTTCTTTCAGAGCCTAGACAATTTAGCATGAGATATTTCTTTAATGAAATCTCATTACATCTGATAGGTTTAGATCAGGTGTGTCAAACTGCCGGTGTTGCATCATATGGAGGCCGCACCCACCCCAGCTCCGGCAATGCAAATAAAGTCGTGACATGTCACGACACATCACGTAACGTGGCGAGTTTGACACCCATGGTTCAGATGATGAGATAAACAGTGGCTGATTACAGAAATGATATTATGTCCTACTTCCTGTCATTCAACTGGAAAAGATGCCCAACAGCTTTTCAGCAGCTCACTATGTAAATTCAATACCTTAGGAAGCTACACAGACAAGTCCAGGCATTAAATCTAGCTCAAAGGTAACTTTACTTTAACTTTACTCTATTCTATTCTATTTTTAGGGAAGTGATACTAAGTGGAGGGCAAGTATGACCAATGTATGAAAGAAAGTCAGATGGAGAAATTTGTACTGCTGAAAGATATCCATTATCCTCCTCTCCATTCAACTATTTAGAACGAAAATGGTAATTAGAAAATTCTATCAACTTCAAAATTATAGTAACTCTTTAATTAGCCTTTGATAATGCAGCTGTACTTCTAGAGTACTCCTAGACATAGACACAGCAATGCATTCTAGAGATGCTATGAAAAAATAATTTAAGATTTGCTTTCTGGTTTTATTAATTTCTTATTATTAATTTATGAATTTTTTGTACCAGCCAAAATCAACCAGGCTTCAGGTGGCCTATAACATCAATTACTGTACAGTAATCTAACTGAGCTAACTTAAGGATATGATAATGTATATCCTCCAGAGCCCTGAACAAATGTAGCTCCACTTTCTTAATAACCTTCATTTAAAAAAACATTAGAGATAGGTTGATAACTGTGCAGTTTTGTTGCATCCGAGCAATTGGTATACCAGTGCCTTTTTTAAGGACCTCTGGCATCTCTCCTGCCTCAAACTGTTGTTGACTACAGCTCAGATCCAACTCTCAATCCTCTCCTGGTCATTTTAATTAGCAATGTAAGGCAGTGTTCCAATTTCTAAGGGGCAGAGATAAGATCAAAGAGTACGTAGATTCAAAAGCTTCCAAGATAGCACCATAAGACTTTATCTATTGTCTGTACAGTAGATATGTTCATCTGGTTTCCAATTCAAAGTCAGAACTCCAACTCAGCTAGGGAAACACAAATTACATTTATCTATTGACTCACCTCTCTCTAAAGCAGGGCTTTTCAACCTTTTCACCCATTGTGCCACTTTTAGGATATGGCAAATCCGAGTACCCCAGTCGCCTAGCAAGGTGTCAAATACTTGATGACCCCCCCCAAAAAAAGGAAAAAAGTGATAAAGTACAGGTAGTCCTCGACTTACAACAGTTCACTTAGTGACTGTTTGAAGTTACAACGGCACTGAAAAAAGTGCCCCCCAGGCCACAGCCGAGCAAGATACCTGCCTGCCCGCCTGGCCGCATTCTTCCTCCTGTCCGAGGTTTTCATTGTTGTGAGCATTTCTCTTGAGGATTGGCAGCGGGGGGGGGGGGGTAGGGGAGTATTTGTTTTTTATTCTCCCCCCCCTCTGCTGGGTGGTTGCAGCAGGTTTTGGTCACTTCACATGACCCTGAATCAGTTGCCAAGCATCTGAATGTAAATCACAAGACCCTGGAGATGCTGCAACATTCCAGCTGATTGGTGCTTCTTCAGGGCTCAGCAGAAGCACCAGGATCAGTGCTGTTTTCCAGCTGATTGGTGCTTCTTCAGGGCTCAGCAGAAGCACCAGGATCAGCGCCGAGCTCCAGCGGGAGCCTGCCGTTGATCCTGGTGCTTCTGCTGAGCCCTGACAGCCCTGCAGCTCCAACCATCTCTTGCTCAGGTTTGTGCAGTGCTGCCACCAGTTCAGCTCATTCCCCTCCCCCGCTACCACTTTTCTAGGATGATCGCATACCACCTGCCAGGTGCCAATGTACCACAGGTGGTACCCGTACCATTGGTTGAAAAGCCCTGCCCTAAAGGACAGCAGCCAGTACTCTTTAGATACAGTAGAGATGGAGAAGTAATTGAACTTTGCCACTTTTATTGCCTTTATTGTTCATCCCTTGGCTTTTACTCATTCTGGTTGCATTTACATTCTATAAATTTCCACCAGAATCTGTTCACTTTTTATTTCCTCAAGTTCCTTGGTACACAAAAGACCTTCACAGGATTTGGAGGGCAAGGAAAAGCTGTTCAGGGGCAATCCTGTTAAGTGTTTCTCTGTTCCAGTGGTCAACAAGGTGCTGAACAGAATCGCCTTCCAGTCTGCTTAAGAAATTTCCCAAACTCAATCAATTGAGAAACTTGCTGGATCCATTAGATATCCAGGTGACATTTTGCAGAATTTAGTGTTTAGTGTCTTCATTGTCAGAAGGAAGAAATCAGTCCATTACGATGGATTGAAGGAAGAACCCTCCAGAACCAGGTCATCACACGTATGCTCCAAGGTGAATACCAGATTTAAAATATGACCAGCTATATGAATCAGGTCAGTGATTACCTGGGATAAATGCATGGTTGTCATGGTAGACAGGAACTCTTGGGTTCCCTGATCCCAGGGAAAGGTGGTTGAACACCCAGTACTAAGAATCTGGACAAATCTACAAACATTTTTATAACAAGATCAAGAGCTCAGTGAGGAATACTGCTGTGCAGCTGAGATAACAGCAATACTGTGCATAACCAGACAAGATTCCACATATAGATATCTGTGAATCAGTGATCCTTGCAACTGCTAAGGTCTCTTGGTATGCAATTGCTACACCATCTCCTCTATCCCACCAATGGAGAGCAAAACATGAAACCCAACTGGGAAGGAGAGGGATCACCCCTTCTTCCTCCAACCTGAGATCAGTAATACATGTAAGATCTGTCTTCTCATCCATGATTAAACAAATCTAGCTCTGTCACAGGCAAACCTGACATTCATTAGCAGCATCTTGAGCTTAACGTGTCTAGCAGTTACCTAGTTCCTAGTTGACTTTTTTTCCCCCTCACTGGTATTGTATGCACTTCATATCCAAAATGCTGTACTCTACTGTATTTTTCCTATCAATATAATTAGCCAATCTTTCAGTTTTTCTTAAGTTGCACCTTTGTAAGCAGCTGGCTTGATGACTGTTTTCATTCTCCAAATAGGAGGCTAAAGCGGAAAGAACAGCTTAGCATCAGAGATCAGACCATTCAGTGAACACGGAGCTTAGCAAAGTCCTCAGGAGATTTCCTGCTCCGGACTTGTGCTCTTAATATTGCATGTGCCAGCTCACTTAAGTTGTAGAAGTTTGCCGGAAGAATCTGGCATTAGGCCCAGAATCCTCTGGCAGAGAAATTAACCGGCCAGATGAGAAACAAGAAGGGGCAGAGATCTATCTTCTTTTCATGGAGGGAAATTTGTGACATGACATTCAAAAATGAGTATTGTTTAAGGCAGAAGTCCCCAGACTTGTTTGATCTGGAATTAGGAGAATGTGCCTCTTGGGGAAGGGGGTTTTCCCATTTAACCCATTGTCAGAAATCAGGTGGGGCACCACTTGTAAATCCTATCTGTAGAACTCTTAAGTGCACAGAGGAGAAGCTTTTAAGGTACAGTGAACAAAAATTTCTTCTTCTTCTGGTCTTGATGAATTGGCAAGTCATGAAATGTCAGTCATGAAACTGACATTTCTATCTGATTAATTCACACTTTTATTCCTGTTTCACCCTTTTGTAAAAGCACAAGTGTCTAAATCAAACACTAAGCAAAGTTAGAGAATTTAGTTTCTAAAGACACTGCCATCGTATATACGTTTCTATTTGTTAATCATAACGTTCTTTGAAAACTGAATCAGCCTGAATCTATTGCGATTTTGCAAATAGAGGTGGTTTACACTGCTAGCTGTGGCTAACGTGGAAAGACAAAGTGGTCGTGCTTTAAAATATTAAAAAGTTGTTGCAAACTAAAAAAAAAAATCTAAGAAGAAAAAGACAGGAATTGCAGCCGTTCAAGTCCGTCTCTCATTCTTTCTCACACACGCATTTGTTCACGCACCCCTAACCAAAACAAATATTGCTGTAGGGGAGAAGGATGATCATCTTGCACAGTTCATTCATTTGAAATAAAAGTTTGTGTTTTATTAATAAAAGGAGACAAATGAGGTTGGGGAAAATTCATTTTTAAAGCACAACATCATTTAAATAGAGTCAGAATCAAACGGTAGCACAAATTTCCAGCACAAATTCTGTATTTGTGTACTTGGAAGCACCTCAGCATTTTATAACGTATAAGCCAAGCCATCTAACAATTCCTCCTTTCAGGGACACCCAGAATGGCTCTTTCTGTTCTAGCTACATGTGGACCTAGATAGCCAATGGGAACTTTCCTCTAGAAGCTGGGGGCCAGGTGCCACAGGGGGGCAGGTAGTTGTTGGGACTTATGGAGGACAGAAACTTTGCTGTGCTACAGTTTTGACTATACTTTTCCCTACTGCCCCCCCACCCCCACCCTCCGTGCTACTTACACATTTAATAACAAACCAACAAACAAAAACAAAATGCACCTGCAAGCCACTGATTTGGGGCCAACAGGTAGTCTGGCTTTAAGGAAGCATCTGGGATATTAAATGACCAAGTAACCATTCTACATAGGAAAGACTGTAGCCAATAAACAAAGGCTGAGATAGAGAAATGTAATAAACAAAGGCTAATAAACAAAGGCTGAGATAGAGAAATGTAACATACAATTAGCCTGCAATAGAACTTGACTCTGCTCTGGGCATTTTTGGACAAACAAATACCGTACATTTTCAGAAACAAATAAGGGGATGGGAGTTATGTTTCAGGAACTCTAGCCTCTTGTGCTAATGTAAAGATATTGAGTGATTTGTAGTTCTAAAATAGCGATAGGGTGACTAAAGCTGATTTATTGTCATGGCTATTACATTTTCTGAGAGAGAAGAGTTCTCCCATGGGGCTGAAGGTTCATGCAATTAGCACTGATGGCTTGAAAGTGCCCTTCTGATACATATGGGAGATTTATGGTCTACTTCAGGCATGTCAAACTGCCGGCCTATGGGCCGGATGCATCACGCCAAAACCGCGCCCACCCCATTGCCGGCAATGGGGAAAAAGCCACAATACGTCACGTGACATCACGTGACGTCACGAGTTTGACATGCCTGGTCTACTTCTTTTGAGGGAACTGTGACTTCAGCATTATGGACAACTATGGATTTTTCAAACTGAAAAGCCAGGTAGAAGTTCAGATTCTGGAACTAACCTATTTTCACTTGCATGTTCCCAGTTTTCATGCGGGACTTACTGGACCTTTGACTGAGCACCTCCTTTCCAATCAAAACTCCCTTAATGTCTGAAAACTAACAGTGATTATATTGGAAGAAAGTGACATTGGATATCTAGGGCAGCCCAAGAAAAAAATGAAATTAAAGAATAAGGTGCATTAAAAACTTTACTAACAAAATGACTAACCTGCCCTGTGACACTCTGGACTACATTCTGGCTTCTAAAAGAATGGGGGAGGAGGGGGGGAGAGGATGCAGCCAAAGTGAAGCAATGAAACCTGTGCAGCCTTCCCCAAATCAGCCACTTTGTTCTGTGGTTGGCACAATTACATAAATTAAAACAAACTAACTAGTACACAGGGTGTGTGTAACAAACATTTCACTTGCGTTATTCTATTTACTCCTTCCCCCACAACAATGCATCATATATACTCATCGTCTACCCCTGCTATTTTCTTCACATGGCGCAGACACTGTGCAATTTTGGGTTGGATTTTATCCAATTTACACCTGAGTTCCTTTTGAAATAAATGCTAGAGAAGTCAGAATACTGAAAGTGAGTTTCCCTTTTTAAATGCGAATATCTGATTTTTTTTTTAAAAAAAGCCTGTATCAAAGCTATTATATGAAAACAAAATCACGAAAATAACAAGCCACCAGTGTGTGTGTGCGTGTGTGCGCGCACGCGCGCTCTTAAGCAAGTTGTAGGCAGTTTAACAAGACAGTCTTTTTTAAGGCAGGGATTTAACCATGAAATTCCACAAAGAAATCACATAAGAATCCAAAGGCAGTACAGACTATCTCTATGGAGTAGCTATCACATGGAGTAGCACCAGTACAAGTAATGGCAAAACAAAAAGGAAAAAAGAAAAAGAAACAAAAAAACCACCCTGTTCCTCTGGGCAGGAAGGCAGAATAAAAGCCCATTTGAAACAACAACAATAGAGGAAAACCGAAATGTATTCTTCTGCCTGGCATTCCTGTAGAAAGAGAGACAAATGCAGACGGGCTCCAGGCAGCAGAGAGGTTCAGCTGATCTGCAGCATCCCATGCCCAGGGCTCTTTTTTCCTAGCCCTGGGCCACGGCAGGCTCCCTCAGCCATCCCTCACCGCCAGCCGGTGGCCACTCTCGCAAGAAGCCAGGGCAGTCAAAGAGTCAGGGAAGCGTGCCGTGAGTTGAACCACCGATGGCCATTCAACCAGCCCAAAGGCCAGAGCGAGCCTACTTCACGGGAATCCCAGCCATAGCCTCCGGCGCCTTCCCCTTCCAGCCTCTCTAGCTGCAGATTGAAGTCAGGTGAATCCCGGCTCTTTCCCACGCAGCCCAGCCCGGACTGCTTCCTCCTCCTTCCCAGAGGAGGACAATGCAAGGAAGGAGGAAGACCGAAAAGACCCACCTGAAGAGTTTTGCAGCCATGGGACTGAGCGTCTGCTTCCCGGGCTTCCTCGAAACACTCTGCCCACTTGGATATTCTGCCTCTCTTCCCATTCAGGCTCAAGCCTGGAGTATCAGGGCACCTGCTAAGCCGGCTTTCTCCGTGGGTCCCTCTGGCTTGGACCAATCCCCTTTTCCCCCCAGGCTGCTCCGGGAGCTTTCTTGCCTCGCACCTAGATTCCCATCAGGTACATTTGCCCCTCGGTTGTGGACTCGGAGCCACCCAGGAGGTCTTCCTTAACTGGGGAGAAGCAAAGAGGAGGGAAACTACCTGTGGCTGCTCTCCCCTGCCTCCAGAGTGGTACGGTCCATGTCTGTGCTCTTGTGAACAGCTGTGTTTATGTGCACCTCCTCCTCCAGGCTACCCTCGTGCTCCGTTGCGGTGCGCGCCTTGTGTTCATTCAGTCGGACAGAAACTCTTACTACTACGCCCGGCCCATTCGCAGTGACAGGCAGGAGTCACAAGCCTCCCGGTCTTTTATTGACTCTCCCGTCAGACCCACAACCTACGCTGTGTGTACAGTGGGCTTTCTTCGTTTGCTTTGCTCTTACGCCTTTTCACCGAGCGGCAGCTGGAATGTGATCCCGGCGGCTGCTTCCACGGAGAGGTCTCCATGTACAGTTAATCAAAACTTCAAACGGAGTCAACTCAGCTCAGCCACATCGGGCTGGAGAGTTCTCACTTGAAAACTTGAAAGAGCAGGGACAAGCCTGCCCCCCCACCCCAAACCCCCACCCGAGCCCCTTGGGAAAGAAGCAAGGGGCAATCAGAAGAAAAAAAATAAGATACAAATTAAGAAAATAAGGTATTTCTTTTTTTTTTTTAAAATAAAGTTTTTATTGATTTTTGTAATTAAACAACAAATACCAATATGATGCATTTACATACACAAGCAATAAAGGATAATCCAAATCACTACATTTTCGGAAACGCTCGGCGGTCCCCGCCTTGCCTCCACCCTCATTCACTTTCCTGTCCTTCCTCCCTCTAAAATAAGGTATTTTCTGACAGGGAAATCGTATCCTGGGTTTCTGAGCTGAACGGATCTGGCAGGACTCCTCTACTTAATACATGGCAGTGGCACTTCTGCCTTCCAAGGCACCAAGACTGGTTGATCTGTCTCTACTACAGCCCTGGACCTACACAGGATGCCCCCCACATACGGGGTTTTCAAGCTACAACGTTGCAGTGATAGGGTTTGCCAGGTACTCAGTCTGGCCATTTTGGATTTCCTAGCAAGACTATAGGTTGCCCGTTTGTTACATTAAACACAGTCAGCTTAAACCAAGTATTATTTTTTTCCCCAAATGCAATTATGAAAGGGTTTTACATCATCTTCAGCAGCTACAGGTCTGGGCTTTGTATGGGCTCTCCAGAAATGGTCATGTGCAACAGTAGCCCATTTTAGTGCAAAGAAAGAAAGCCAATAACACTCTTTCTGAAAATACAGAGAAATGGAGTATATATATTTTTTTCTTTGCAGCACGGTTTGGTCATAAAGAGCTTTCGGTGCTTAAAATGGTTCAATACTTAAAATGAGCAGATGGACTAGTTCTCTTAATTCCAGACAAATAACAAATCACTTTAAAAAAACGACCTCAAGAGGCTTTGGGTTTTCCTGGACACCCTCCTTTACCAAGTCATAGAGGTTGATGGATGGAAAGAATAGAGGAGGGGGGGGAATTACATCAAGGTAGGTTGTGAGAAGAAAGCTACTTATAGGTGCCCATTCCAAAGATCCGAAGATGAGAACTTTGCAAAAACAACACTAACCAATGTGGCTGGTCCTATCAATCAGCAGAGGGAAATGATTTGTGCCAAGCACTGCCACAGGAAGAACTGAGAAATAATATGGTAAGAAATTGGTTTTTTTTAAAGTGCTAATCTTGGTGAGGGGGAGCGATGGACCCTAATTGGACTTCCCCCAGTGCCTCATGTATATTACCATCCACTTTTTAGATCTTTTTTTCTTCTGAACCTTAGGAAATGAAATACATTTGGGCAGAAGCAGCTACCATCCTTTAACCCTAGTTTAAGGGATTGGGGGACCCGGTGCAACACCGTTCCCCAGGTTTTCACTACCAATGGCTTCCTGCAAATTAGGACGTTAACATCATGTATTTAAAATGTAATAACCCCATCATCTGATTTTATTTTTTTATTTTTTTAAAAAATGGCTTTTCAGAAGAGCTTCATTCCTAGGGCTGAGCGAAAGAGACCACCCCCAAGATCACCCAGCTCAACTGGCTTTGTGTCTAAGGTGGGACTCACAATCTCCTGATTTCTAGCCCGATGCCTTAACCACCACACTAAACTGGTGCTCAGAGAAGAAATGTACTGGATACTAAATCTAAATAGTTATTACAAATGTCTTCTTTTGAGAGAATGAGAAAAGAGAGGGACCAGTTTTGAAATGCAATTTTTCTGGCTTTCTGGCTTCTACAAATTTGCTGAAGCAATCGCCTCAGTCTTAGCTATACAAAGAAAGCAGAACAGCAACAAAACATCCCTTATTATTATGTTTTAGTGGGGTTTTTTGTATGGGCGTGTTTTTAGAACAGGCCCGTTATTTAATTTGATTTTAGAACTGCCTATATTTATCATGGTTTTTATTATCGCCTGTTCACCGCCCTGAGTCCCGTAAGGGAGATAGGGCGGTATATAAATTCAATAAATAAATAAATAAATAAATAAATCCCTTAAAAAGTTCTCCCGCTTCTAGAAATAACATTTTAATGACCATTAATGCCTGTTCCCTGTGTTTTAGTCACTTACCTAGACATAAGATGACCTATAGTACCCTTAATCTGCTTAAGGTAAAATTTACTCAAGAATCATCAGGAGACACTTTGCCCCCCCCCAAATTTCCAAGTCCAAATATCCAAAGTCAGCCGGATCACCCCTCTCTACCCACTAGTGGCAGTCTCAGATTATGCTTGCTCTTCCTTATCACGTACCATACGTTAGATAAATAAATAATTCCTTGTCATTCTCTCCCCCTTTATAGCCAACACACGCCCCTTTCATATTCCTTGGAGTCTGCCACTGAGCAGAGCAACGGGCTTGTCTCTCCATCTGTGCCACAGCCACCATCCTGGTCATCTCTGGCTTGCTCGCTTGCTCACTCACATCCCCTCCCCTCCCTTGCTCCCTTCTCTCCCCCCTGGTCCCTGCTTGGCCTCCTGTGTTCAGGAAAGGAGCCAGGACATGCAGGGGCTAGCCCAGCCAGGAATGGAGCAGGTGTGAGCACGACACTGGTAAAGGGGCAGTAGGGAGAGGACTGTGCCAATGAAGGGCAGCATGCATGGAGGGAAGTAGACAGGTGTGTGGAGAAGCCCTATTATACACACACACACACACACACACACACACAAACAAACAAACACACTTTTTCTAGGACATTTGCTATGAGTCCTTTTACCCAGCCCTGTTGTTCTGCTCTCCTTCCTCTCTGCTTTTGGGAGAACACATTTAGCTCAAATGAAATCACTTTGCTTTCTTGAAGCTGAGCCCATTGAGGACAATATACACTGAATATTGCACAACTGATTGTACGGACTCCAGAAGAATCTTTGGAATGCAGTGCTTTTTAAGTCATTGCCAGTCTCTGGAGGAATCAAAGACCATCTAGTCAGACAGTAAAAAAAAGAATAGTTATGCACCTCTATAAAAATAAGGGAGGCCAAAAGGCCCTGAAGCCCTGCTAGAACTTCCTGGCATATTGGTGACATCATTCCATTAATGACAGGCCCAAATCATCTATTCCCCT
This sequence comes from Protobothrops mucrosquamatus, assembly GCF_001527695.2. Classification (NCBI taxonomy): domain Eukaryota; kingdom Metazoa; phylum Chordata; class Lepidosauria; order Squamata; family Viperidae; genus Protobothrops; species Protobothrops mucrosquamatus. The sequence goes on from NW_015388867.1 coordinate 80,631, forward strand.
GGAACAGGGAGGGGGGGAGGATGGACATCCTTCCAACCTTTATCTCACAAAAAGTGTAAATCCAATTCTTCATAAAATGGCCCAGAGGGTTTCTGGTTTATCACAACAGTGTTATTTACTTTGCTTCACTGGCAGCAAAGATCACCAAGCTGACAAGGAGAAAAATAGCCAAAGGGCAATGAGCATGAAGGAGAGATGGTCCTAAACATCTAAATGCAGAGTGGATGTTGTAGTGGTGGTGTTGGTGGAAGTTTCTACCACAATTGTAGTTTGCAATTGTTAGCAAGAGCTTGCTTTGCCTTTACCACATTCATGGTTTCTTAGAAAGTAAATTTATGATCCTATTCTGCTCACAGTAAATTTGTGAGGTGGATCTTTGAACCTGTGATGCTCCTACACTGAGCAGTGATTTCCCCACCTTGATGCTTACTAGGCATATTAGACTACATTTCCCATTCTCCTAAATTGGTTAGAGACTAACATCGCTGGATGGCCCTGTTGTGAGCAACTTAGATATGAGGAATTGATGTTTGCATGTTCAGAGGGCATCCGCTTTGCAGTTAGCTACAATTTAAATCACAATTTGAGGAAGCAAAGGTACACAGAAGACCTAAGTTGTTATCAAATAAGAAGGAACCAAACAAGTTCAGCAGGACACACATGGGCCCAGCATGTTTGCCTGATATGTCCTGCTTAAATTGGGAGGCTAGCGCAAGCAAGTGGAACAGATTTCAATCCAAATATTGGCTGAGCAATCAAACAGTTGCAAGTAAAGCTCTACAAAGAAAAATCACAACATTTTCAAACAGTGGAGAAATGTATGTTAAAAAAAAAAAAAAGAGGAAGAGACTCAAAGATGCCTGCCTAAACTTCAGCAGGAATTTTCCTCCTAAAACATTAAAGAAAAAAAACTCCCAAAACATTAGAAGTGTTAGAAAACTATCTGCAGCTCTGTGTATATATATGCAAACGCACCTTTTTAAAATTGGCAGGTTTTTTTAAATGATACACTTGCTGTATTTTTAAGAGGTGTGTACATAGTAAATTTGTCATTGGTGCCAACATTAATATTTCCTTCTGTGCAATCATGAAATTGGCTTGGAAGCCGTGTATCCTATGACATCTGGTTAGCACTGTATGCATATACGCTTTCCGGTCCGATTATCCTTTCAGTTCCCAGTGCAGATGGCTTGTCTGTCACAGCCACAGCAAGTGGCAGGCCGACATCTGGAGGCTGGCAAATATCACCGCCAACCGGAAAGCCCTTCATTTCACCAGACAGCTTTCCCTGGTTCTCAGCTGTTCGGAGTCATGAAAGATAATTCAGCTCGGCTGAGATTTTGGCTGATTACAAAGGCTTGCATCTAAAGGCATCTCTTTGACTTCTGTTGCGCTAAAGGAGAATCTCCCTGAGCTGTTGGGATTTGCGGTTTCCTGAAGCCTATACAACCCAGTCCCACCGGCTGTGACTCATTTCACAATCCAGCAACGCTGGAACAGTAGCTATTTGTCCCCACGCCCCTGTCCCTGGGTACCCGACTGCTCTCCTTTCTCAGCAACAGAAAAGAGGCTCCAGGGAAAGACTTGTGGGGCTGGAGGGGGGGGGAAGGAATGCAGACACAAGCACAACTGGAGCAATCCTGGGCAGCCAGAGGGCCTTCAAGGGCTGAGGATGGGTTTCTTCAAATGACTTGGTTGGGGAGGGGGAGAGAACAGCTGCAATTTCTTTCCAGAAAGCAGCAGAAAATTGGACCTGCCATTTAAACCTTCAGAGCAAAATTGGCCAACTTGGTGCCTCTCTTCTCTCTTCAAAGTCAGCATCCAGATTTCCAAACCAGTTGGACTGTTCCAAACATTTACTTTTACACGTGGTTCTATCACTGTGATACCAAATGTTGGAGGTTATTCCAAGTCCTTCACATGCTCGTTTTCTCTTACACTCCTCATCGGTGTGTGTGCTCGTATGGCTGATAAGAGAAGCTGAAGTTGATACCGGCTTGGCCAAACTCATCTCCTTTGCACAGCGGTGCATGAAAACATTTAAAGGCCCGGCTTGCTACTAAAGGTAGAGAAGGGCCAACTCAGTGGCAAGGAACAAAGACTGCCTGGGTCCAGACGTTCCTTAAAAAATTGCAGCGAAGTATATTGACAGTATATTAATACGTGTAATCCTTCACTCGGGACCAGTCATTTAGCAATTGTTTTGATGTTACAATGGTGCTGGGGAAAAAAGTGACCGGCATTCCTGCAGTTCCTGTGATTGTGAGCTGGATGCTTCGCAACCAGCACTCCTGTGATCACCATTTGTGACCTTCCCAACCAGCTTCCCACAAGCAAAGTCAATGGGGAAGCTGGCAGGGAAGGTTGCAAGTTGCAGTCACCTGCTATTTTGCTTAACCATTGCAGTGATTCACTTAATGACTATGGGGGAAAAAAAGTTTGTAAAATTGGGCAGTCACATAATATCCACTTTAACGACCGCACAGCTTAACAATGAATTTCCTGGTGCCAACTCTGGTTGTTAAGGACTACCTGTAGCATCTCAATGACTTTAGCAATAAGAACCACAAAACAGGTTCCCTCTTTCCACTACTTTTCAGAATTAGCTGGCAGGGTAAAGAAGGAGACCGGTAATTAAAAATATTGTGAACTCATTTTGCCTTCTCCTGAAAGCAAATTTTTGGGCCAAATGTATGTTCAAAATCACCATATTCTTTCATTCTAAACACATGTCTTAGTTTCCTTCAAGTTGCATACTTGAGCACTATAAGCCCATTAGCCATATTGGCTAAAACTCTAGGAATTGTAGTCCCAATGTATCTGAAAGGCATAATGTTGTGAAAAGCTTACTTCAGTGCATGGATGTTAATGTTACCTCTTCCCCCCTCCCCCCAATCTGAATTTTTTCCTTCTCCTTTTCTGTATGGATCAATAGATTAAAACAGAAAAGCATTTCCTTGTAATTAACTCATCATGAATCAGATTTACTCTTTGGAAACATGGATGTGATAACAATTTTATTCTGACAAACTAACCAGATCTGCATGGTCATTTTCTGTTTTCAGCATAGACGACAGAAAAATAAATGATACTTATGGACAGTTTTATGATTGGCTAGCCAATAAGTTCAAGGGGAGTTCCTAATAAAATATAAAAAAGATGTTGAGACTCTAGAAAGAGTGCAGAAAGAAGCAACAAAGATGATTAGGGCACCGGAGGCTAAAACATACAAAGAATAGTTGCAGAAATTGGCTATGTCTAGTTTGATGAAAAGAAGGACGAGGGGTGACATGATAGCAGTGTTCCAATATCTCAGGGGATGTTACAAAGAAGAGGGAGTCAAGCTATTCTCCAAAGCACCTGAAGGCAGGACAGATGGAAATTAATCAAGGAGAGAAGCAACCTAGAACTAAGGAGAAACTTCCTGACAGTTAGAACAATTAACCAGTGGAATAACCTGCCTCCAGAAGTTGTAGGTGCTCCAACATTGGAGATTTTTAAGAAGAGATTGGAGAACTAGTTGTCTGAAATGATATAGAGTTTGAGCAGGGGGATTGGACTAGAAGACCTCCAAGGTCCCTTCCAACTCTGCTATTCTGTTTAATACATTTTGGAGAGTGTTACTAATGTTTGAATAATTAAGATGAACTTGAGCCATGATTAGGTTTCCTATTACTGTCTAATGAAAATATTGTAATGTATCAAAATGTTCCAATGATGGTATGGATTACTCTCCAGCACTGAATAGCCCCAGCCCTGCTTTTTTTTTTATTATGAAAGACATTAGCAAACCTAGCAAAACTCATGTCCAAACCATTGAAAGTTTGCTCGTGCTTACCAAATCCATAGTAAAAACGTCTGCAAGTATAGGTAGTCTTCATCTTATGACCATTTGTTTAATGATTGTTTGAAATTATGACATGGCTAAAACAAAGAGACATATGACTGGTCCTCCCATGCTTAGACCATTATAGCATTTCTATGATCACATGATCAGAATTTGGGTGCTTGGCAACCAGCATGTATTGATGACAGTGGCAGTGCCCCAAGATCACATGGTTTCCATTTGCTTCTCAGTTGGCATCCAACAAGCAAAGTCAAGGGAGGAATGACTGCGTGATTTGCTTAATTAATGCAAACACAGCCAATAGGTCAAGAAATTTCGTGCAACTCACTTAACAACTGCATTGCTTAGCAATGGAAGATCCAGTCCCAATTGTAGTCATAAAGTTGAGGACTAACTGTCAGGCACAAGAAATCAGGAGCCAGGATAGAATTCAAAAGTATTACAAGTTTATTCCATGCTACCTATACACAAAAATCAAAACAAATTGGTACTAGATAAAGAGTCAATGGAATTCAAGGGGAGGGCTTGGACTTGGGTCTGTTGTGGGAGAGGAATGACTCCAAACTGGTGATGCATTTGACCCTCAGGCTCAGCCTGGCTCATCTCTTTCATCATATAAGATGATGCCACATACTGGGCCAAACACAGAGCTGTATATTGCAGTCTTCTTCAATCTGAAAGATTTCAGTTTCTAAAATTCCTAACCCAGGGGTAGTCAACCTTGGCTTTTTTATGACTCGTGGACTTCAACTCCCTGAATTCCTGAGTCAGCATAGCTGGCTCAGGAATTCTAGGAGTTGAAGTCCACGAGTCATAAAGGAGCCAAGGTTGCCTACCCCTAACGGTTAACCCATATTACTACTGGAAGACACCAGATCAGGAAAAGACCATTTATGGAGGAGCACAGAGATGGTCCTGAAAAAATAGCCTAGCCTAGCCTTGAAAGGGAGAACAAACAAACTCAAGAGTGTCCCCCACTTCTCTTTTAAGAAAGAAGAGAGTATGTAGACAAAAGATATGAATATTTCAATTTCTGGATTCTGTATTGTAACATATAAGTGTCAGTAGCCCTTCTGGTGTCGTGTTTCCTACCTGACCTACTCTGAAGAGTTAACACAAGTTAATTTCAGAGCCCTGAACAGTGATTTTTTTTAAAAATCATATTATCTACTAGGATGAGCAGATTACACCTAGACCTCTTTAGAAGCAGGGCATGCAAGGCGTTAAATGTTTCTCGTGAATCTTCCCAAGTATGTAGACAAGAAATATGAATATTTCAGCTTTAGGGTAGAGCTCTTCCAGACCTGTTTCCTACAGAACACACACAGACCCTTGGGGCATGGAGCATGTTTTCAGGTTCTCTCTATATTTTCCAGCAGCAGATTCCCCAAACTTCAGTTAAGCCAATCTTTCTGAACCAATCAGACAATATCAACTTAAATGACGCACTTTATTAGAAAACCAGCCTTTCATTCCATACAGCATTAACCTTGCGAACTCTCAAGCTTCCTCCTTCCGTTATATATTCAAAATGGACAATATTTAATATTTATTTGCTATGTATATGTAGGGATGTGGGTCTATACATATGCTGTTCATAGTATGTATTAGGTATGTGTCATGTATGTGTTTCACTTTGAGAGCGGGCAACTAAATTTCATTTTTGATGTGTGCCATTGTGCCCACAGTATAAAAATGACGATAAAGGTTATCTTATCTTATCTTATTTCTGAACCTTATTCATTTTGTTTTGACATTCTCATAGGAATGATAATTTCAGTAAAACGGTAAGATTCTGTTTCTGTTGTCTGGCATTCAGATACCGGTATTACTGTGCAGGTATATGCTTGCTTAATGTGGACAAAACTATTTAACACTCCTTAATTGCATCATAAAGACTTCGAAAGCATTCAATTTCCCAACCTTTCAAGATTATGCAGAGGTGGAGGGGGGGGGGACAATCTCCTGACTATATCCATAAGCTCAAGCAATTGCAGCAGTCTTTTTTCACTGGGTTCCAATTTTATAGAATTGCAATGTTTTTTTAATTCTCTTTTTAATATATTGGAGTGACTTTGCTTTATTGGGATACTTTATTTTACTATAATCACCAGCTTTTACCAATCTAGCTCTTCAACTGATTTGTTTTTTTGCCCTGGGAGCCTCTTCAAAGGGGACATAAAATATTTTAAGTAAATGCAAATCAAATAGAGTAAAATAAACCTCAATTATTTTCCCACTATCAGCAGGAGACAATCTTATGCCCTCCAGATGTTTTAGAGCAACTTTCATTAGACTCTGCTAGCCTGGTTAATGATAAGGAATTGTGAGAATTCCAGCATAACTAGACGTGACCTTCACTTCATTTTCAAAGATACGAAGGAAAAGACTCAGCCTGGTAAAATAACAGCAAACAGCTGGTTCCAAGTTCATAAAGCCAACATAAAAACTAAACTCCTCCAATATTTGCATGCTGTGGACAATCAGAGTCGTTAGATCAGTGTTTTTCAACATTGAGATTTCAATTCCCAGATGCTGACTGGGGGATTATGGGAGTTGAAGTCCACCTGTCTTAAAATCCGCAAGGTTGAGAAACACCACTTTAGATGCTGGGAAATGGCAAGGTCATGGGTTTCCAGTGTCTTCAGTCCCCCATCCTAACAGTAAGAGTCATAATCAACAAGTTTCACCCTCCACCATAAACCAATCCAAGCTCACCCACCCCCACCCCACCCTTTTTTTCTTATTCAGTAAAGTCAACCAATAATTCTAACAACAATTACCAAGGAGTCAGATTGACTGAATTCAGAATAATTTATTTTTAGGAAAACAGGTTTAGAACTTGCCTTTCCAGCTCTAGCAAGCAGTTACAGATTGATGGGGTGATGGCCTGGGAGTGGGGACATCAGCCAGATTCGCCACATGTTTTCATAAAGACAAAATCAGATTTTGCAAATATAAATGTTGTCTTCGCATCCCTGTCTCTCTCTTACACACACACTCCTTTTGTCCCTAATTCTTGACATTGCTTTTAGGAATAGGTTATTTTAAGAAATCATTTTATTCAAGAAGGCAGGTTCTGTATAACAGATTTTGTATTTAGTCCTAAATTTTAGCAAAAGTGCCTGCATCATAGTCTGGGGATTAAAAGATTATGTTTATAGGCTACAACTATGTTCTTTTTTCTTTTCTTTAAAATCATTTGTACAACTGGTCATTTCCCATGGGGCACTTCAGTCTCTTCTGAACTGTTTTGGCATCTTGAATTGTCCTGTGTGATAGTTTGATATACATGGAAGTACACAATTCACAAAAGGTATTAGTGAATTCCTGACAACATGTGAAATACTCTACAAAGAAATGGATAGAAGGGTCTACCAATATTATGATAGCACACAGCAGCTAGATTTCAGATCAAATTAATTTCTGTCTAGTTATCCTTACATTCATTCACTGTTGATTTCCACCTAGGTAACAGAAATACTATACGTATAGTAAACTAGTTTAATTTTGACTGCAATCTTTGTTAATGCAGATGTGTAGAGTTTCTTCACCATACCAACAGCTACGGCCGTATAAGATGGGCAGCATAAGGAGGGAGAGAGGGAGGGAAAGATAATAGGTAAAAGTTTCATTCTTTCAAATTTATTTGCCATCCATCTGGTGGTTCAAAGTGACTCTGAGCAGCTTGTCTGTTAATTTACCTAGTTGACTTCAACATCAGAAGTTTAACTAATTTCATAGAATTGCATAGAGATTTTTTTTCCCCCAGCAAAAGTCCATAAAGTTGTTTATATGAATCCCAACATCTGTCATTCAGGTTGAAAATTCTTTGTGGTTTGAGGAAAGTCAGCTTTGAAAAAAAAATGTTGCTCCATTACTCATTAAAAGAACAGTTACAGCAATCTGAGGTTTTTCTTCTTAAGCCACTATACAAATTGTAATATCCAGAATTTAAGCCTGTTCTTATTCAGATTAAAATTGCTTACATTGACTTGACTTAGGAAAACCATTAAAGTATGATGTTATTTTTAAAAATGCCTGTGAATTTTTGAACTGTGATACTGAAGATTACTTTAAGACTCAACCTGAAAATCTGTGTTTTTAAAAAAAATAGATTTGCCCTAGGCATGAATAAAATGTATAAGTACTTTTGTGCAACACGGATGGAAGTGGGGGTGGTGGAAGATGAAAAGGAACATGTCTTCTTTCCAGACTTGCATGTAACCATGGGACACACATGCCCAGTTTTCGGTTGATTGGTTGATTAGTTTTGTTTCTGCTGTTTGTTACTTAGCTTTACATACATTTAATTAGCTGTCCATCTTATATAGAACTCTTCTTCTCATATTGAGTCAGTATAAAATCTTCCTTAGTTGCCCCAGTATTTAAAGGTATATTTTCCCCTTTAAACCAACAGCACTCAGTCACATCTAAAATGATATAAATCTATGACATTTTGCACCAATTACCAGAGAGGTAAATTACAGGAGGTATAATCAACCCAATACCTATTAGCCACTGCAGGTTGGAACCAAGTATGCCCTCTCTCTCTTCCTGCCCTTAGGCAAGCCTCTCCAAACATTGTGTCTTGGAAAGTAGAAGAGCCAAGCTCTTGCAAACTGGGAGTATCTTTCAGTGTGTTACTTCCTGAAGCCCATGGATCATTACCCAGTGGCCTCTGCACTGATGAGGTAAATTAGGAAAGTCAGTTCTCCTGCTTTATGTGAGACTGCCCCAGCCTGCTACTCTGTAGGTTGGGAAGAATTGGCTTGGGACAGGTGTTTCAATCTACATGGGGGCACTAATGATGTTACATAATTAGGAAATGAAACATCTACAGACAAACAACTACACTTGGAGAGCGCCAAGGACTTAACAGTTCAATCCTAAACTATAGATCAACCCTCCTGTCAAACTCCATTCCTGTGTGGAAGCACATTGAATAGGTTTACATATCTGACAAAAATCATCCACCAATCACAGTTCTGCTGTGATTGGTGAATAGTTTCCCCTCTGATTATGATATTCAGAAAGGGGAAGGCAGCAAGACTTTAGTTTAGCCAGTGGCTTTGTTAGCACACCCTGTATCTGAAAATCAGGACCAACACCAGAAGGGATGCAATAGAGCAGGGGTGTGAAACTGCCGGCCTGCGAGCCAGATGCATCATAGCGAAACCGCGCCTACCCCATTGCCAGCAATGGGGGAAAAAGTCATGATACGTCATGACGCATCATGTGACATTGCGCGTTTGACACCCCTGCAATAGAGGGAAGTTAAGGACCAATCAATGATATGCTTTCTGCCACTTCAAAGATGGATGGATATTACTTTAATGAGTGATTGGGGTGGGTGTCAAGCTCTCTGCCATTCTTCAAGGGGAAAGTAGATAAAGTTGGAAATAGGTGTGAATTTCCCCTAAAACAGAAGTATTTCTCCCAGATTATATCTAGAATTACTTATTTCTTTAAAAAAAATCTGGACAAGTTACTTTGGTAACAGTTTGGTGAACTGTCAGGAACAACAGGGCTCTTAGTTAGGCTGGAAAGTTGAAAAACATCTTGGAAGAAGCCTATGGCAAAATACTTCTGAACTTTTGTCAGGAAACCTATTGGTATCCATATAGTTCCCAGAAACAGATTCCCCTTAGGGTGCTTCACTTTTACCTTACTAACAGGTACAAAAGCAGAAGTAAGGCAATCCAGTTGAGCCGGCTTTTACCATTGCACTTCTGAACTAACTTTACCTTTTGACATCTGCATGATCTCATGCATTTCAAAAAGGAGGAGCAGCTGCTGTGATATAAACTTGAGGCAATCATTCTGCAGCTGCTCTTAGCTCTGGAAGAGGCTGGAAGAGAAAGGTCTCAAGGACCTGGAAATTTGTGATTCAGTTGATCTTGCAGGAAAAAAATATGGTCAAGGTGCTCCCTGTTTTGAATAAATATTTTTCTTTTCTAATATTTTTTATATATTTAATATAATTTGAAAACTCGTTTGCACGAGCACAAATTAGCCGTGAAAAGGGGCGATCCACACTCCCAAGTGTGGACTCATATGGCGGAATGTAACCACCAGTTTGACTTTGAGAACACATGGGTTTTAACTGGAGATGCCACCAAGGGGGGCCGGTTAGTCAAGGAAGCCTGGCTCTCTGATGGTGATTCTGTCAATCGCCATATTGACCTGCACCCGACCCACCTGGCACTAAGGAGATGGGGCAAAAGTCATTGATGGACCCATAACAGTCAACCCCGTAGATACTTGCAGAACCAGGGTGACGGCAACACAACCGCGCACGAAGAGACATCAGTGGAATCCCGACGATCGGTAGACACCCACTCATCCACCACGTGTGATCGACAACGACCTTCCCCTAGCAAACAACTGGAAAAATTTTTAGAGGAGGGCAGTAGTTGTAAGTACTTACAGGATTCCCACGCAACTCATGAGAAGACAGTGAATACGGGGAGAACACCTTTAAGAGAAGGGAGGGAGTGAAGGGAACTTCAGCAGGCAGTAAAGCTAACGTCACAGAAACAAAAAGAGCAACCTTTAAATGTGGGAAAGGAGACCAAAACGCAGGTGTGATAGG
>NW_015388867.1:91149-95560 GCF_001527695.2 Protobothrops mucrosquamatus
GGGGGGGGGGGGGGGGGGGGGGGGGGGGGGAAGGGAATGAAGGGGTAGAATTATATAAAATTTGGTGTATTTATAAATATAATGTAAATGTTTGTCCTTAAGAAGAGGAGATGATCGGCTAGTACCCATAAACTGCATCCGAGGTGGTGGAAAAGAAGGTGATGGGATGTGTAGGATAGTTGGAAAGGAGGAAAGAGGAGAGGTTGTGGTTAAGAGGGGGAGGAAGGGAGAGGGAAGTAGGTAGGAAGGTTGAGGGAGTGTGGATGCAGGGGGGGGGGGACCGCCGATTATTTCTGAATACCTACTGAGTAGGCTTTTTATGCGTTTGTTTTTCTAATGAAATGCACCATATTTGTATTATTTGTTCATATGTTTATTTGAAAAAATTAATAAAAAAATTGTAAAAAAAAAAAAAAAAGGTGCGCCCTGTTAATTCCAGGCTGATTCAAGCTTTACTTGAAACAATATACTGGGTGTTATAATTACACAGCTTAGCACGCTATATGAACACAATCAATGTCACCATAAAAAAAAATGGACCAATTCCTGGAAGTCATGGGGATCAATGACTGTTAACCCTGAAGACAGTGTGACTACCTCTGAGGTCATCTTCTGGGAGATTCATGGGCTTCCTTGTACAGTTGGTTAGCCACTATGAGAACAGATTCCTGGCCAGGGTCTGTTCCATAAGAGCAGCTTATCTTCTTAAATCCTACTATATCCAATGAAATGGCTTATTCTTTGATAGAAATACATAAAATTGGAGCTGCAATTTTGTATATTTCACATAATTATTCACTTGAATTATTAGTACCGCTTTATAAATCCTTAGTAAGACCACATCTGCAATACTGCATCCATTTTTGGTCACCACATTACAAAAAAGACGTTGAGACTTTGGGGGAAAAAAAGTGCAGAGAAGAGCAACTAAGATGATTGTGTAAAGCCTGCAGACTAAAACATATGAAGAACGGATGAAGGAACTGGGTATGGCTAGTCTGGAGAAAATTAGGACTAGGGGTGACATGATAACAGTATTCCAGTATTTGAGGGACTGCCACAAAGAAGAGGGGGTCAACCTATTATCCCAAACACCTGAAGGCAGGACAACAAGCAACGGATGGAATCTAATCAAGGAGAGAACCAACCTAGAACTAAGAAAACAAAATCCGGACAGAACAATTAACCAGTGGAACAGCTTGCCTTTAGAAGTTGTGGATGCTCCATCTCTGGAGGTTTTTAAGAAGAGACTGGGCAGCCACTTGTCTGAGATGTTATAGGTTCTCCTGCTAGAGCAGGGGGTTGGACTAGAAGACCTCCAAGGTCCCTTCCCTCCCTTCTATTCTGATTGATTGCAATTCTGGGCAGCTTTTTGAACTTGATGTTGTCAGGTCTACATGATAGCAAATTTCAGTCTGCAACCTTTGAGCTTAAGCTAGTGATCTTTGTAGCAGGCCTCTTTAGAAGTCTCTCTTTTTAATCCAGAATCCCTTTCAACCCTTTACACATAGGCCTAGCTGTAGTAGATAGTGATTCTAGGGAAGATCATTCTGTCTAGAACAGGGGTGTCAAACTCGTAACGTCACATGATGTGTCATGACGTATCATGATTTTTTTGCCATTGCCGATAATGGGATGGGCGTAGTTTCGCTATGAAGCATCTGGCCAGCGGGCTGGCAGTTTAACACCCTTGGTCTAGAGAGATACCATCAGTTTTAGTAGACAGCGTTGAACCAAATGGATCTATTCAGTCCAAGATACATTCACAACTACTGCCACCCTTTACAAAGTCTAACAAAATGATAGCGAAGGACAGAAGTTGTGAAAGAACAGTCCACAGACCCCAAAATAGAATTTAAACAACCAGTAAAACTAGGTAGTCACTTTCCAAAGTGACAGTCTGTTGTCTGCTTATGCTGAAAAGAAAAGTTGGATCCCCACAGGCAGAATTCAGAAGATATATTTATCTACAACAGGAGCTCCCGCCCCTGTCATCACATCTTGCTTTAGGAATCAAGATGTGATTACAAAGGGAGGGAGCTCCTGTTGTCTGAACAAGTCAAGCACATGTTGGAATCCACAACAAACATTCCCAGTCCATCTCTTTTAGACCAAACCCTTGCACTCATAGCAATAGCACTTTGAAGTTAGCTGAAACAAACTGCTAGTCATATTTGATGAGACTTTGTTACCTAATGTTGCATGCAGATAAGTTTGAATAACATATTATTAAAGTAAAATGACAAAGTTAATGACCTGTCAATCATTTCCATTCCAAATCCAATAACAAAGCCAACACGTATTTCAGAGTGGCGCTAAGGTGGCAGCTGCTTCTGGCAATAAATGCTGTATTAGGGTAACAGCAGTGAAGTGGGTGGACAGAGTTGTGTGGGGTACACAGTTCCCTTCGGTCTCCAAGCTAAACAATTGTTTATTAAACATCTGCCCAATCTTTCTGCTAACTGTGAGGATGCAATCCCATCACTTGTGTGGAAATAACACTGAGCCACCAGTGGAGGAAACTAAAACTGCTACCTTGTCCCCCACTGCAAGGAGTCAACTGCCCTGACACATCTGGAGAAAGAACTGTTCAGCTGATGACTCTCAGAGCACATTAAAAATCAAGTTGCGCTCAATTCCTTCAGCTTTACAAACCATTTTGTGGTTTGTACCACAATCAACATTCTGTGATTAGATCAACATAGCGTATGCTTGAGCTTTACCAAAAGGTAAGTAATGTTGAACTAGTTTCCCTTCTCTGTCTGACTATTCACTTATTGCATGATAATTTTCCCACAGACATTTGCAGTGTTTTAACAATGGACTCCTCAACAAGGACAAAGTTTAAGCATAGGAAAAAAAGAAAAAAAAATCTCTAAGGACATTATACTTCACAACATCATTGTGATCAATTGTTTTAGCATATTATAAATATCCTGTAATTACCAGTGTATTTCAGTGAGGATATGTGTCATCCACATAGAATCATCAGTTAATTTAGAAACAAACTTATGATCTAATAGACCAGGTACCGTATTGCAGAACAGTTTCAGGACAGCTTTCTCAAACCAGATGTCCTCCACATGTGTTGCAGTAATTGTCGCCATTCCCAACCAAAACATTCCTTTTCAAGTTGGGTAGGAATCATGCATGCTGTAAGCCAAGAGACCTGATTGGGATGGCTTAAGCAAGAGGAAAATCACCACCAATAACTACAGGAAAGGGAACCCTTAACCTTCAGGAGACATGGAGTGAAACACTGTGCACAGAATGTGAGATGATTAGCTAAAGATAACTACGTGGAAGGCTTGTCTCTTAGTTTTTCACACCACAAATCCACCAGCTCCTTTTGGAAATGTGCAGCAAATGGCATTCCCTGTTTACTTCTTTGCTTTTGCAGTGGTGCTTCATCACCATTCACTCAACTCTGGTCCCATTGGGCAAACTTTCATCTTTCCCTCTTACTCTCCTGCACTTAAATGTCTTTTCACAAGAACTTCAGGGAAGATGAAGAACCTGGACTATTACACACCCTGGACTTGGAGAAGTTCAAGTCTGGAGAGCCCTCAAAAGACAAAAGGCAAGGAGGAGGCTTAGTAACAGCAGTTGATTAAACTCAAGGAGGCTCGGGCTATTCACTGCAGCACCCAATCTTTTCTTTACTTTCAAGTAAAGATTTTCCAAGCCCACATCCAGATGTTCACCTTACACATATTTTTAATCTTGCAGGATCCAAATCTCGGTGGGTCACCAGTTTTAATCTTGCCCTACCTGGATAAGATGCTTATTCTGCTAAGCCTCAGAAGCAACCGAAACAACCCCAACACCATTTCACGGAGGTGGTCAAAGTTGGTCCCACAACTACACAGGCTTCAAGGATGCCATCGGGAAAGCTGGCAGAGGGTTTGGATGGATGGGATGAGGAACCCTAGCAGCAGAGCAAAGCTCTCGGGAAGGGTGGAAAGTCAGAAACAAGAGTTGGGTAAAACAAAGACCTGTCGCCAACCCAATATACAACCACACACCCAAACCTAGATAGGAATGGAAGGGGAGGATATGCATTAGAGCAGGGGTAGTCAACCTTGGCTCTTTTATGACTCGTGGACTTCAATTCCCAGAATTCCTGAGCCAGCTTAGCTGGCTCAGGAATTCTGGGAATTGAAGTCCACGAGTCATAAAAGAGCCAAGGTTGACTACCCTCGCATTAGAGCAAAAAAAGAGAGAGGCGGACGGGGGGGGGGGAAGAAACCAACTGGGAACCCGGGTCCACGTTCTTTAGGAGGATGCGGTGGGCGCGGCTTCCTCTACTACTTGGTGCCCACTAGAATGAATTGGCCAAAGGGCAACGATGGGAACTGTAGTCCGACATAGGCGCGGATAGCCTTCCTGGGGGGGGGGGGGGGGAAACACC
>NW_015388867.1:96025-107630 GCF_001527695.2 Protobothrops mucrosquamatus
CAAAACAGCCGGCTGCGCGCCGAACCCCACGGCAAACAGATCCAGCCACCCCCCCCCCCAAGAGGAGGGCAGGGTGGAGAAATTCCCGCTAACAAAGAAGTCATTGACCAGTTGGGAGGAGAAAACCGGGGCTTTGGGGGGGCTGATCAGGCGGAACGAGAGATTTCCCGACCCAACCAAAAGGAAGCGGCGGCGGGGGGGGGGGAAGGAAGAGGAGACGCCGTCCCGCGCGCCCGCCGGGAAGCCGAGTTACCTTTGCCGCCCCTTCATCCCTCCAAATTCCGGCGTGCCCGGCTCGCACCGCGCGCTGCTTGCCAAAGGCAGCCCCGGCGCGCCGAGGCCGCTTACCTTCGGCCACCCCTTCACCTGCTGGCCACGCCCTGCCCTTGCAGGCCACGCCCCATCGCCCCGACCCACCTGGCTCCCTCAACGACGCCCTGGCTGATTCAGCTCTGACTTAGCCGGGAAGGGGCATCGGGGGTGGGGGGGGAGCAGATAACGCTTCGGCCGGCCTCGCCAGGTGGGGCAGGCCGGCCACGTCCCGGGACTCGGGCCTCGAAGCAGGAGAGCGGCGGGGGCAAGAGAGGGAGAGGAGAAGCCCACCGCACCCCCTTCAGCCAGGGCTTCGTCTGTTTTGGGAGCGCTTGCACCGCGCCCCCTTCAGCCAGGGCTTCGTCTGTTTTGGGAGCGCTTGCACCGCGCCCCCTTCAGCCAGGGCTTCGTCTGTTTTGGGAGCGCTTTCCCAAACTCCCAAAGGGTGTGGCTCCGGAGAGCTTTCGGAGCTCCCCCAAGCAGACGTGTGGACCCCCGTGACTTTCCAAAGGTTGTTCGGTTTACCGTTTCCTGGCATCCCTCGGTGTTAGAAGTCAGGTTGGATGGGAGTGTCACCTAGTTCAGCAATCTAGACGTTGAGTAAATATACGATGAAGAAGTCCTTTGGTGTATTTATAAATACACCAAATGTAAATGTTTGTCTTTAAGAAGAGGAGATGATCGGCTAGTACCTCTAAACTGCATCCGAGGTGGTGGAAAAGAAGGTGATGGGAAGTGTAGGATAGTTGGAAAGGAGGAAAGAGGAGAGGTTGTGGTTAAGAGGGGGAGGAAGGAAGAGGGAAGTAGGTAGGAAGGTTGAGGGAGTGTGGATGCAGGGGGGGGGACCTCTGGTTATTTCTGAATACTTATTGAGTAGGCTTTCTATGTGTTTGTTTTTCTAATGAAATGCACCATATTTGTATTATTTGTTCATATGTTTATTTGAAAAAATAATAAAAACATTGTAAGAAAAAAAGAAGTCCTTTACATGTTTTGTCACACAAATGAGTAGTTGACGCAGGATGTTCTTAGTGTGGCTGTTTACCAAAGAATGCACAAGGTCTCTTCCTGAACCGTTCAAGAGATGGTGGCCCCCTTTGCGCAACTGGCTTAGATCCCAGCTAAAAACTTAGTAGGAAAATAGTACAATGCACCAACATTTGGTTCATTTGAAACTTGATTTCTATCTCTTCTCTGCCCCTGTCTTCCCCCCACCCCCATTGCTGTATTGGACCAACTCGGATTGTTTGTTGAGTTTATGATCCATTTTCTCATGTAGATTCAGAAAATAAGCATTTTAAGCTTGGTGGGCAAACCAAGGCGTTTTATCTTTATGTGTGTGTCTGACATTTTGAAACCTACATATTTTCAAACACAGAAACTAAAATCATATGACATTTCAAGAGCAAAGCTTGTAACATTCTAGCTCAGTCTTGCCTAATCTACAGGAATAATCCAATTTTTCCAGTACTGCAGTCTCATGCTGGATGACAAATGACAGGAACTGACCATCACCCAGATGGAAAAGATTGCTGTGGTTCTCCTAAATCCCTTGCTGTGCATAAGAAGCCGATCATCAGAATGCAGGATGTTTTAAGGATGGGGATTAGCAATTCCTTTAACAGCCAGCTTCTATTCATTTGCTTTAAAAAGGAAAGAAATCAAACTCTCAGCAAGCTTAATGGCTGTTTTGCTTTTGTTTCAATCTGTTGTTCGAAGCCTATCTGATCTTAATATTGACTATAAAGCTCAACTACCAAGATTAGATTTCAGAATGAAAACTAGTAAAACAAGACAAGCTGTTGCTAAGTCTGCATTTGCAACTGGTATATATTTGTGTGTTGCCGATTTGGTTAAGTTGTACTGTTTTGTTCTTATTTCCTTTTATTGCATTTCATTGTTGTTTTGATGTGCTTGAGGGGGCTTAAACCAGTCACTACTACCATACTGGAAATCGCCACTCCCATTGGAATGCATTGAGGGATTCTTTTCTCTATAGTCCCAGGCCAGATTCGCCCCCTTTCCCATTCCCTGCCCTCAGGTAAGTTTAGTTGTCCCTCCCTCCCTCCCTCCCTCCCTTCCTTCCTTCCTAATTAGCAGCAGTTAGCCACTACCTCATTCTACATCAGTCATCATCATCATTTTAGCCATGGTCTATCCACTGCAGGTTGAAGGCCTCTTCTGCCTGTTTCCAACCAATATAGTCCTGAGCTTTGTTTTGCCAACTGGGGCCACAGTACTTGCTGATGTTGTCGATCCATCTTGTTTTAGGTCTCTTTCGTGGACGNCCCATTCTATGGCTGCCTTGGTCCACCTGCCGCCGGTTCTTCTTGCCATGTGACCAGCCCATTTCCATTTCAATTCTTTTAGTCTCTTGATGATATTGTATGTTTTCCTTTGTTCTCTAATCCATGTGCAGGTCTTTCCATCTTGTCTTGTAATGCTGAGCATTACATGTATCTCTTCCATGGCTCTTTGTGCCACTCCTAGCTTTTGTATCGATTGTGAGGTTAGTGTCCAAAGTGTATATTCTTTCTAACAACTCTCCCATACTGATAGGAGTGCTGGAAAGAATTATTGCTGAGATATCGTGAAGTTTTTCCACTTAATCAGTAGGGATGGACAGTTTAGATTCTGCAAGATCCAATCCAATCCAATCCATTTCAGACTCCAAAAGCTCAGAAGACTAAACTTCTGAGGTTTGGGTGACCAACCCAGATTGGATCCTGCAACATTGTCCTGGGAGGTGTATATTTGCTTTCATTTGTGAGTTTAGATTCTCTCAACTACTCCGAACTGGCCTGATTGCTATTTTCAGTGACAACCCTTCACTGCCATCTGCTGACTAAAATATTGGAGTACGTTGAAAAAAACCAAATTGAACACTCCAATTAAGCAACTGTTCTGCTAATGGGTTTTTTTTTAATTTCACTACTCTAAATATAAACATTTGATGAGACTAGTAAATGAAGTTAACTTTCTTAAACTTTCTTTTGTTTATTTTCCATAACTTTTCTCATAACTAGCCCAGAAGGTGCCATTAGATGAGCAATGGTAATTTGGCAAATTTACCCAGACAATGAGTCTGATTGCCCTGGGGATGAATACAGAGTCCCTGATCACTTCCTGAATTGCTGCTCAGTATCTTCAGTACTCCAGAAGTCCTTGCTGGCAAAGGATAAGGCTTGATAAGGCTTTGTTGCATCAACAGCCCTTCCTCTTACACAGATTAGCAGCCTTGACTAGCTGAGAACTCCACGCATTCATACACTGCTTGGGAACACCTACTGCTAATGTACAGCAAAGGAGACCAGCCATAGTTTGTGGGCTGCTGCCAATCAGTACTTGAATGGTAAAATTGATGACTGCCAGTGGATTTTGTAATGTAATAACTTGTATTTTCAGCTGCTCTTCCCCCCAATCTCATTTCCTTGGTAAAATTGATTAGGCAGTGCAGCCCATTACTGTACTGCAAAAATGACTGGATATTCACATGCTACAGTCTGGACCAGAGGAAGATTGGCCCAATGCATATTGAGGCTAAAATGGCCTCTCTTCTGACTCTGAATGATCCAATTTCTGGGTTTGTACAATGCACTGAATCTAAAATGATTCTGGGCAGCACTCTGTATGAATGCAGCCAGTGGTTTCTCATGCATGCAACATAGTACTGGCAGTTCTCACTTTACAATCACACTTGGAACCAGAATTTTTATTGCTAAGCAAGGCGGTTGTTAAATGAATCACACTGTCATTAAGTGGAATTCAGCTTCCCCCTTTGGCTCTGCTTGTCAGAAGCCAGCTGGAAAGGTCACAAATGGCAATCTCAGGACCCCTGGGATGCTGCCACTGTTGTAAATACAGGCTGGCTGCCAAGTGCCTGATTTCGGATCACGTGACTGTGGGGAGGCTGCCGTGGTCATAACTCTGAGGACTGGTCATAAATCACTTTTGTCAGTGTCATTGGAACTTCAAACAGTTGCTAAACAAATGGCTGCAAATTAAGGACTACCTGAACTGGGTTTGTACGCTGTATTAGCCCTTATTTTAGCATTCTTAGTTTCAGCTTAGCAGTCTTTAAATCCAGCATTGGGTCTTCAGGAGAACACAGTTAAAACAAGCCATAGTTTAGTGCAGTGGGTAAACACAAGCAGTACATGTAATTCATAGGCAATCAGAGTTATTAATCTTTATGAACTTTATAAACACACCAAGGCGCCTGGTTGTTCTTATATTTCCTGTTACATGAGCCAAACAATATTGGGGTTACAGAAATGCTATACAGGTAGTCCTCAACTTACAACCTCAACTGACCCCCAAATTTCTGTTGTTAAGCAAGACATTTGTTAATTGAATTTTGCTCCATTTTATGACCTTTCTTGCCACAGTTGTTAAGTGAACCACTGCAGTTGTTAAGTTAATAACACGGTGGTTAAGTGCATCTGGTTTTCCCGTTGACTTTGCCTGTCAGATGGTCGCAAAAGATGATCACATGACCCCAGGACACTGCGACCGTCATAAATACGAGTCAGTTGCCAAGTGTCTGAATTTTGATCAAGTGGCCATGGGGATGCTGCAGTGGTTGTAAGTAGGAAAAACGGTCATAAGTCACTTTTTTCAGGGCCGTTGTAACTTGGGCTGTTGTAACTTTGAATGGTCACTAAATGAAATGTCGTAAGTCAAGGAATAGCTGTATAACCTGTTTTAACATTTTATTGATTAGGAATAAATAAAATTACTCCTAAACAGGTATATAAATTTACTGTTTTTCAGATCTGGTATAAGGTATTATATCTTGTTGCAAGAAAGCTAAGCAAGTAAGGCAGCACCCACGCCTCTTGCAATGAAAGGATATGATTTCTCTGACCAATTCAGTCCTCTTGGCAAAGAGAAGCTGCCAAGCATCTTTTCCCCCTTCCAGGGAGCTCAAGAGAGCAGTTAGACAAATAAATGACGCCTGGCTGATTTTTCCTTGCACACACATCCCCCACACCCAATTCACCTCCCTTTAAAAAAAGGGCTTTGATGGGCCTCAAAGGCAGGAGCCATAATTTGCAAACAAATATTTATTTTCAAGAAGTAAAAATAAGCAATAGCAATAAGAGGATAAGCACGCAGAGAACGGAGGGGGATTCCCCTGCTATCATTTTGTCAGGATGTGCTTATCACAGAAGCTTACGGACCTTTGCTGCAAGGCACATCTACTTATTGCTCAGGGAAAGGTTGATGTCTGACTGGACAAGAGTGCCTGTAAGTGCAGTCAGCAAACAGGGCCTCAAACCTGCTTTTAGAAAGCCATTAAAGGCTTTAAAGAGACGTGGTGGTGCAATGGTTAGAATGCAGCATTGCAGGCTAACTCTGCTGACTGCCAGGAGTTCGATCCTGACTGGCTCAAGGTTGACTCAGCCTTCCAGCCTTCTGAGGTCAGTAAAATGAGGACCCAGAACGTTGGGGGCAATAGGCTGACTCTGTAAATTGCTCAGTGAGTGCTGTAAAGCAATATGAAGCGGTATGTACATCTAAGTGCTATTAGAATTTGCAAATACGCCTGTATATATTTGTATACTTCTATGTGTGCCAATTGCTCTAATGGTTAAAGTGATGCATTTAAATCAGGAAGAACAGATTCAAGACTATTATTCAGGCACAGACTTCACTGATAATTTTGAACCACTGGAGTCTCAGCTTCACTGGATTGCTGTTCTGGAGAAAAGATGAAGGGAAATTCTTGCCTCTCCCCCCACGTATACTCCCCTCATACACCACTTGAGTGAGAAATGGAAGGCTAAATATGCAACAAGTAATGTGCAGAATCCCCTTCCTCACCACTTTGATCTGTATACATGCTGGGATGTGGAGTGAATTTAATCTTTTGAACCGAAGGGCTGGATCTAGAGTTCTGCAAATGATCCAGTCTGTTCCAGTTTGCTGTGGAGACTGGCTAAGCCAGCTCCATCTTTGAATCTAGAAAATGGATTTCAAAAATTAGACCTGTTCACCAATTATTCAGGGTGAGAAAGATGGCTATAAAGTTTCCACTTCATTTCATTAATTCAACTATTTGAAATTTGTCATGATTATTTTCACGTTTTTAATAACTACAGATAGAATTTTGTTTGCCTAGTACACAATAGTGTCAATGTGTGGCGATTTCTCAGTATGGACCAGATGCTTAACAATCTGAAGATGTCTGAGATACTATTACTTCTGATCAAATCTCTTTCTGAGATTAAACTGATTTCAACGTATCAGAAATTAAAATATTTTTTTAATATTTAAATTAATCATATTTATGAATTAGAGCAGGGGTGTCAAACTCAATTTCATTGAGGGCCGCATCAGCATTGGGGTTGCCCTCGGGGGGCTGGGTGGGTGTGGCCAGGGTGGATGCAGCCTACTGGGTGGGTGTGGATGGAGTGGGTGTGGCCTACTGAGTGGGCATGGCCAGCTCTACATCGTTCGTGTCAAGGGTGCCTGTGGGGGCCTGGGCAGGAGTGGGACAGATCTGAGGGTCTCTGGCAGAAGGGGGTGGGACCGGGGCAAACACCAAGGCATGGTCCATTTCTTCATTCCTCACAAAGGGTCACACCTCTCCAGCATGCACCCAGGGGGCAGGGCCGACACAGCAGGGGCTGGTTCCCCGCTGTTTCTAGACGGCCTTATGGAGCTAAGACTGAATGCATTTCAGCAGAGATGACCACCACAAAATTGTACATTGGCTCCCGGCCGGCCTGGGCCAGGGCCAAGGCAGCAGGGGCCGTTCCCTCAATGTTTCCAGGATGGCTTCACGGGCCACATCCGGCCCCCGGGCCTTGTGTTTGACATGTCTGAATTAGAGAATTGCAATGCCTGAATTAGAGAATTGCAATGCCTGTTAATAGAATATCAGTAAATTCACATTTTAAAAAATGGAACTTCTTTGAAGCTAATCCATGAAAAGATTTTTATTTTCAATGTATTGGATTCGTCAAGGAATTTATCAGTGATGTAAGAAATTTAAAGGTATATTCATATGATTAGTTATGTCTGGTTTTGGTTTATTTTTAGAAGAATGTCATAACATATAAAAATAGAAGTCTGGACAATTTTTTTTCAAGTTATAATTATGTTATATTGAATTATATTCCAAAACAGTGGAACCTGTTTTTGAGAAGCTTCGGTTATACTGCATATGGAATAATTATATTGAGGGAAAATATGTTACTATATCAAAAGTTGGATTCAAGAAATGTATAATTTATCTATTTTTTAAAAGGTTACTATTTCTGCTAATAAAAAATAACATTTTTTTTCTCTTTGGCATAGATTTCATATTAAAAAAAAAGTCACAATTTCCACTAGGAGAAACTTTTATATGAAATAAAGCTACAGATAATTATAGAGTTCTGAAAAATTCTTAAGTGCAGCTACAGGCAGTGGCGCGTGGGTTGTCAGCACCCGGGGCAAGGCACCCCCCCCTCCACAGTGGGCGGCGTCGGCGACCCGGCGGCTCGGATCGGATTCGCACAGCCAGCACTGCAGAGAGAGTGAGTGAGCCAGGCAGGGGCAGAGAGCTGCGAGTGCGAGCGCGCCCCCCCAGATGTTGCACCCGGTGCGGCCGGCCCCCCCTGCACCCCCCCACGCTATGCCTCTGGCTACAGGACATTCCTATTGTCCAGCATGCTGGCTGGAGAATGCTGAAGTTCAAGTCTTCATATCTTAAAGTTGCTAAGTTTGAAAAACAAAGGTTTAATTGTTTACAAACTATCAATAAGGAACATGTTTCTTGGATTCCCTTACTTTTACCATCAGCATTATTGCTGCATTATTGTCTCATGTAACAACTTATACCTTCCAACAATAGTAGAGAAGGTAGAAATATACCAAAATCAAATATATTTCAGCTTTTTCAAAATCTTCCTCCCACTTTTGCACAATGTCATGGATATCAACAGGTCTATTACTGATTTAGAGCAAAATGGAAGGAGAAATAGAACTTTTAAGGAAGGGAGGGAACTGAACATATCTGAAAGACAGAGAATCCATGACCCCCTACTGGAGACCTGTACAGGGATCAAAGATATATACACCTGTGGCCAGTCATGCTTTAGAAGACGGGAAGTCCCTGAAGAATATAGCAACTGTACTAATTCAAGGTTTCTTTTTCAGAATTGAGTTATGGGGGAGCAAGGACAAAGTAACTTTGGACCCCCTCTCTCGCTTGAAAAATTTGAATCCAAAAATTGGATAACATTGAAGTCCTTATAAAAAAATGCCAAATTGCTAATTAGACATCAACAGGTGAGACAGTTGTGACATTTGCATTCCAGGGCTGCTTATGGAAGCAGACAATAATGCTAGCAAGAAAAGATGTCCTCTGTGTATTGTAAAAAGATGCAGCACCATGCCAAACAATGGCTTCTTTTTCTACCCAATACTGCCAAGGGCAGCAGCCAAACTATTTCAGCTGCAGGTGAAAGCTGCATGTGCCAGTTCTTTTTCCTTTTGTTTAGCAGCAGCGTGTTCAAAAAAGGCTGAAGAAAGAATTCAAAAAAGGATTATGTAAGCATACAAAACATCTGTAGTAGTTTCTCTAGTAGTTTAAAATAAAGTTCAAGGTCCTAAGAGTTGCCCGATTAGATTCATAATTCTTATGGCTGTATCCCAACATACTTAAGTCTGCAGTCATATGCACAAGCTCACACACATTCATACACCTTATTTATATGCATGCAATTCCACTGAACTCACTGAAGCTTACCTCTAAATAGATATGGAAGTCCATCTTTCCTTGGGAGACTGGTAATCTAATTTTGTCTAACAGCCAACCTACAGGATAACAGATAATATGCTTATTCTTCCTTTTTCAATATGCGAAGTTTGGGCATTTACCAGATTTTAATAAATAACAACAACAACAACAACAACAATAATAATATAGTAAAGTTGGAAGGGACCTTGGAGGTCATCTAGTCCAACCCCCTGCTCAGGCAGGAAACCCTATACCATTTTGGACAAATGGCTGTCCAGTCTCTTCTTAAAAACTTCCAGTGTTGGAGCATTCACCGCTTCAGGAGGCAGGTTGTTCCACTGGTTAATTGTTCAAACTGTCAGGAAGTTTCTCCTTAATTCTAGGTTGCTTCTCTCCTTGATTAGTTTCCATCCATTGCTTCTTGTCCTGCCTTCAGGCTCTTTGGAGAATAGCTTGACTCCCTCTTCTTTGTGACAGCCCCTGAGATATTGGAACACTGCTATCATGTCCCCCCTCGTCCTTCTCTTCATTAAACTAGACATACCCAATTTCAGCAGTCGTTCCTTATATGCTTTAGCCTCCAGACATATCCAATTCCAGCAATCGTTCTTTATTATGTTTTAGCCTCCAGTCCCCTAATCATCTTTGTTGCTCTTCTCTGTACTCTTTCTAGAGTGTCAACATCTTTTTTACATTGTGGTGACCAAAACTGGATGCAGTATTCCAAGTGTGGCCTTACCAAAGCATTGTAAAGTGGTATTAACACTTCACGTGATCTTGATTCTATCCCTCTGTTAATGCAGCCTAGCACTGTTGGCCTTTTTGGCAGCTGCAGCACACTGCTGGCTCATAGTTAGGTGATTGTCCACTAGGACTACGAGGTCCCTCTCAGTTACTACTATTGAGCAAGGTACCCCCTTATACTATACCTGTGCATTTGGTTTTTCTTGCCTAAATGTAGAACCTTCCTTTTTTTACCATTGAATTTCATTTTGTTAGATAGTGTCCAGTGTTCAAGTCTGTCCAGATCCTTCTGTATCTTAAGCCTGTCTTCTGGAGTGTTGGCTATTCCTGCCAGCTTGGTGTCGTCTGCAAATTTGATGAGTTCCCCGTCTACCCCCTTGTCCAAATCATTGATGAAGATGTTGAAGAGCACTGGCCCAGAACAGAGCCCTGGGGCACCCCACTACACACTTCCCTCCATGTAGATGCGGTTCCATTGAGGACCACTCACTGAGTACGGCTAGCTACAGATCCATCTGGGGGTGATGCTGTCTACCCCACATTTTTCTATCTTGTCAAGTAGTAGGTTGTGATCTACTTTATCAAATGCCTTACTGAAGTCCAAGTAAATTATGTCCACAGCATTCCTCTCATCCACTAATTTTGTCACTTGGTCAAAGAATGCAATAAGATTTGTCTGGCATGATCTATTTTTGACAAACCCATGTTGGCTTTTAGTAATGACTTTGTTTGCTTCTAGGTCAGTGGTGGCGAACTATGGCACGCGTGCCAGAGGCGGCATTCAGAGCCCTCTCTGTGGGCACGCATGCCATGCCCGAGATGGCAAGGGACTGGCCCCTGCCGCCCTGGCCCCGCCCACCCAGTCTGCCATGACCACCGCGGCCACGCCCACCCAGCACCCGGCGATAAATAAGTGGGTTTTGGGTTGCAGTTTGGGCACTTGGTCTCTAAAAGGTTCGCCATCACTGCTCTTGGTGTTCACTGATTTGTTGTTTGATTATCTTTTCCAGGATCTTCCCAGGTATTGAGGTCAGGCTGATAGGTCTGTAATTTCCTGGGTCCATTTTTTTTCCTTTTTTGAAGATGGGAACTACATCAGCTCTTTTCCAGTCCTCTGGTAGTTCCCCTGTGCTCCAGGATCTTTGAAAAATATACTTCAGTGGTTCTGAGATCACATCTGCCAGTTCCTTGAGAACCTTGGAGTGTAATCCCTCTGGTCTTGGCGATTTGAACTCGTCTAGGCTGGACAGGTGCTCACTTACCATTTTCTTGCCTATCTTAACTTGTGTTTCTATTCTGTTTTTTATGTTTTTATTTTTGATAGGTTGGTCTGTTTTTTCCCTTTGTGTAAAAACCAACTGGGTATTTCTGAAAGGGGCAACAGCCTACCTTATGTTTTAACACTCTAGCTCAGAGGTGTCAAACTCGCAACAGTCACGCGACGTGTCACAACGTATGACTTTTTTTCCATTGCCGGCAATGGGGTGGGCACGGTTTCGGCATGACGCATTCGCCCCGTGGGCTGGCAGTTTGACACCCCTGCTCTAGCTTAACATCTAATAAAACTTAAGTTTGTTCCTTTACTATTTTTATTAAAATACCTTTCAACCTTTCACCTCGTTTCCTTTTTCTTCAAACTTTTTTTCCCTAGAAATACCAAGTTTGCTCACAATTGTGTACACTTTTGATGGCTTGTATTAAAGGCATTGTCCAAATATCAATTTTGGAATTGCAATAAATATGCAGAGATAAACAAGGTGTGAATGTTTTTGCCAAACAGAAGCAAGCACATCATGCCAAGCCATAAGCCTGGCCTAG
>NW_015388868.1:0-4261 GCF_001527695.2 Protobothrops mucrosquamatus
TACGTCGCGAGTTTGACATGCCTGACCTAGACAAAGAAGGCTGAAATATTTAGTACTGAAAAGCAAGATAATATTTTGAAGCAGCTTAGGCAAATGACCCCCTGATTTGTTGAAGTGTAAGGAGGAGGGGAGGTATAGCATAATGAAACTTCTGTTATGGTTTACTTCAGCAAAGTATAATTCTAGTCTTCTGTTGGAACTGATTTTTGGCCTGCCTAGTGGACCTAAAAGTTTTTGCAATTCCTTTTTAACTATACATTATTGCTTATTTAAAAACACTGAAACCATTGAGGCATATCTGAACATTTCAGTGAAAACATTCCATTTTTCCTAGATTGCAGATTAAAACTTGCAGTCCATATGAATTATTTCTCCAATGATTAAATATTTTAGCATGTTTGCTTTCATGAAAATAAATATTTAACAAAGCAAGAGAGGAGAAACCTGAGGGTTTTCTTCTTTTATATTTGTTACATACATTTAATAGGCTGCATATAACTGAATAATCTGTTTGGCATTGCACAGTTGTATCAAATTGGAGTATTTATGCAGGCTTTCTGAGAATAATCCTTCTATAGTACTCTAACTAAATAGTAATATGGTGCAATCTGCAACTCAGGTCAAACAACTTGATAGTAGATTAAAATTGGACAGTCAGACCAAATTTTGCTTATTTCCTATATTATCAGTAGCATTCAAAATATGTCTGATACTATGTTTCATAATTGAATCAGGATAAATTATTTTGCCTAAGAGACTATGTAACCTTTTTGCAAGAGAAGCTATTAAAAGCGTACAATCTATATCCAATAAGGAGAAAGGCCTATTCAGCACTGTAGTTCGTTCCCCTCCTTATAAACGAGTATATAAAAACTTCCAGCCACAAAGGAGGAAATGCTTGACATTTATTACCTCTGTTAATTGTTTCATCAGCATTATTTTGAAAATCTTCAACTATATTGCAGAAGAATCATCTGGTTCTGTTAGGAATAAAATTTTAGAATAAAAAGTAAAGTTAAGTGACACGTACTCTGTAAAATTTCTACACGCAGACAGTAAGATTTCTACACAAAATTTCTACACATAGACAGTAAGATTTCTACACAATTTCTACACGTAGACAGTAAGATTTCTACACAAAATTTCTACATGTAGACTGCAAGATTTCTACACAATTTCTACATGTACACGTACCTTGTAAGAGTTCTGCACGTAGGCTATAGGATTTCCACTGAGCTATAGGATTTCATGATAAAGTACATATAAGGGAATAGGTGAAGCAAAATAGCAAGGGGCAGGGATAATGTATTTTGTTTAGGCGGCTCTGATAAGATTGTAACCTCAGAGGAGGGGCCAAGGCGTCGGGATAGAATGTATATAATGTGTGTTTTCGCTGTGACTAGGTGTGGCTCAAATATTTATTTGGAGTCCACCACGCTTTGCAAACCGTTGTATCCAATAAATCTCTGTCTAATTTCAACTTGCTGTNAGTCAGAGCCCCATTAACCCCATACCGCACCCTCAAACAGGTACTTGTGTAAAGGGCTTTAATCAAAGCCAGGAGTCTAGGTTCTATTTTAAGTGATGTCAATTTACTCCATAGTACTTCTCTGTTTACCATATCAAAAGCTGCTGTAAGGTCTATGAAAGCAGCAAACGGGTCTCCTCTTATAGGCATATTTGGCAATTAGATGGTTCAAGACAAAGCAGTTATCAATAGTAGATCGGCTTTATCTAAAACCTGCTTGTTCTTCTACATTACTTTAAGTTTGGATTCAGTTCCATCAGACCAAGCCAGCATGGCCAGTAGCAAGGAAAGTGTATATAGTAGATACTTTCCGTGCTACCAAAAGACAACTGAAATTTATATTTTTAGCAGTTTTGCTTGGATATCATGGGATTATTTTTTCTCATTGTGATCCCCACTTGAATCTTTCCATTGTGGTTATCACTTAACCACCAAAAAGAAATTTCAACACGAAGTGTATTGTATGAACCTTGTTTGTTAATGGGTAACCCTAATTAGTTAAAATTACTAAAACATGTTTAACCCAACAAAAGCCTGCTACTTTGCTTGTTATGAGTTTTACTATGTAGTAGCTTGCATACTTAATTACCTGGTTAAACCAAGAATAGGAATAATTATTGTGATGGAAGGAAATGTATTGAAATAAATTCATACAAGATTTAGGATCAGCTATCAATAAGGCTTATAAGAAATAATGTGATTAAGATTTCATAAATTTTAGCTCTTAATTCAAAAGAATGAATTAGGTTTCACAGAACTTATCACATCTTTATTTCACTGAGCAAATTCTGTCTTTTACATTTTTTCCCCAGAGGAGAAAAAAAACCTGATTCTGATTTACAGGTTAATGAATATAAGAATTGAAAGTTGGTACTTCAGTTGCCTAGGCAACACTGCAGAGGAAAAAATCAGCACTCTGGATTTACTATGTGGTATGCGTAGATGATCTTCTTAGGTGCAGCAATTTTCATCAAGATAAAGTTTTAAAGCATAAACTTCCATGAACTACAGTCTGTAAAACATTTGTCAAAAATGTGGCAATATTCAAAAACTATTAGGACAACATTACCTCTCTCATAGCTGGCTTTTGAATGAAAAATACCAAGGCTGATTTAGTTATAAAAAAATGAAGTGATTAATTAGTAAAAAGGTTTTGTTTGGGATTATATCTGGTTTGTTGTCTGAACATAATCTCTGAAAATATCCATTATGGCTCAGTGGATTTTTTTGTGTTTTTATTTTTAAAAACAATATTTTATTTTATTTTTAAAGGTTTTTTGTGTTTTTTAAAAACAATATTTTATTTTTAAAGATATAAATTTTATTTTAAAAGATAATTATTTCAAAGATACTTAAAGAATGAAAACAAGGAAAAAGGAAAAAATACACAATTTACAAAATGTTGAAAAAGGAAAAATATTCCACTATTCTTACAAGTAACATTAAATTGGAAAAGGGAAGAAGGAAAATGATAACCAAAAGCCCGTCCCAGGTGTAAAGGCACTAAACTAGAATACTGGAGATTGGGAGTTCTAGTCCTGCTTTAGGCAAAAGGCCAGCTGGGTGACCCTGGACCAATTGCTCATGGCCACAGAGGAAGGCAAAGGCAAACCACTTCCCCAAATGCCAAGAAATCTGTAGAAACTTGTCCAGGCAATCACCTGGAGTCAACACTGACTTGAAGAAACAAAACTAAAACCAAATGTAACTACCCTAATAATCATACGTTAATTTGGTACTTTAAAATTTATTATATCACATCAGGAATTAAGACAGATAATAATTATCTGTCATTAATAATTGGCAAATATTCTAACAGGATTCATCATGTAGTTCCCTCCCAAGCGTTACAATGTTACAAAATTGAACTTCCCACCCCAGCACGATGTAATCAACTACGTTCCCCAATAGAATACTTTGGCAGGCTTTCTAACGGAAGGCTTAGCCCACTAAAAATCAGGCAGCAATGACCTTGGTTCCCAGGGGACAAAATATTGTTTAGTCTAACATTAAAACCACCCCTCCCCCCTCCCAGTATTGTGGCAAACGAAACAAAAATGGCTTCAGCCAAGATCATTGCAATGTTGACAACAGTTTTATATGAATTCTTCATTTTGACAATTAATACTGAAATACTATATCAGTAGAAAACAATACCAGTAAATGTTTTCATACCAGTAAACATACTTTTCTTCCATTGGTAATTCCCATTGTTACATATCAATTGTCTTAACTTCTACATTCATTTTTTTCATATAAAATTGGCTTTTTCACTTCCTGAATCATATTCAATCATAATTTTATATACGCCTTAAGAGGTTATCTGGGTTTTATATTATAAGCAATCCAAATTGGTCAAATCTTTAAATGTGCCACCTTGTTTTATTAGAAAATGAGAGAAATGATCATGACGGACATACTGTATAAAAAACCTATTACCTAGACCAGGGGTGTAAAACTGCCGGCCCGCAGGCCGCTTTCATCATACCGGAGCCGCACCCACCTCATTGCCAGCAATGGCGAAAAAGCTCCG
The DNA here is from genome assembly GCF_001527695.2 of Protobothrops mucrosquamatus. Lineage (NCBI taxonomy): Eukaryota > Metazoa > Chordata > Lepidosauria > Squamata > Viperidae > Protobothrops > Protobothrops mucrosquamatus. The sequence continues at coordinate 4,062 of NW_015388868.1, forward strand.
ATACGTCGCGAGTTTGACATGCCTGACCTAGACAAAGAAGGCTGAAATATTTAGTACTGAAAAGCAAGATAATATTTTGAAGCAGCTTAGGCAAATGACCCCCTGATTTGTTGAAGTGTAAGGAGGAGGGGAGGTATAGCATAATGAAACTTCTGTTATGGTTTACTTCAGCAAAGTATAATTCTAGTCTTCTGTTGGAA
>NW_015388868.1:5296-46275 GCF_001527695.2 Protobothrops mucrosquamatus
TTGTTTAGGCGGCTCTGATAAGATTGTAACCTCAGAGGAGGGGCCAAGGCGTCGGGATAGAATGTATATAATGTGTGTTTTCGCTGTGACTAGGTGTGGCTCAAATATTTATTTGGAGTCCACCACGCTTTGCAAACCGTTGTATCCAATAAATCTCTGTCTAATTTCAACTTGCTGTTTGGTGTTATTCAGTGGGCTAATATTTCTACCAACAGTTCTAAGTATTCAGTTTTAACTTCTGTCTTGCCCCTTTCTTTAATCTTTTTTAATTGGATTATTGAGTAATAATTTTGTTACAAATTAAACAATCTGTGTTGTATCTAATAACTCTATAATCTCCCTTAGATTTCCTGATTGATCAATTGTGGCTTAACATTATATACATACTAGGCCATTATGGACATTGTTCAATAAATAGACAGTTCTCAGTGCCAGTTTTTCCTATGTTTATTTTTATTCTCTTAATATTTTCTCCCAAACTTCTAGAAATTGTAAGTGGATATTTGTTGTTGTTGTTTCAGACAATTTCCTCTAGATTTCATGTTGCACTATACATTATTTGTTGTACTATACCATTATTCCAATGACTGCCAGCAGTTCGATTCTCACCGATTCAAGGTTGACTCAGCCTTCCATCTTTCCAAGGTCAGTAAAATGAGGACCCAGATTGTTGGGGAAAATATGCTGACTCTTAGAGAGGGCTGTAAAACACTGTGAAGCAGCATATAAGTCTAAGTGCTATTGCTATACAGTACACCCACACCCACATGCACACATACCAACAGCAGTGCTATTCTTGTGGTCATTGTCTAAGTGATTCTTCCTTAGATAAAATCCAGAGAAATCACAGTCTAGCCTATAATCTTCCATCAAAATATTAACCAGGTCTGATCCTGTGATAGAGAAGGCCTAATTTCCCAATAAATGTTGAAAGTATAGTGCTTAGCTTGCAAAAATGTGACCTCAGGCATATTATGGGACAAGGCATAAGGCATAAACAAAAAACGCTTGTAGATGGTATTGCTAAAAATGTATTGCTGAACCAAGAAGATTGCTGGAAGAGCCATGTTCTAGCATATGTAGAAATCTTGTGGTTAAACTATAATTTAGGAGTATATTATGCTAAGCTATATATATTTATATGTAGAAATGCTGACTATTGCAAAGACATTGGTATCAGAATACATGGAACATCTTGTGATATTGTACTGTCAGATATGCTATAACTTGTAAGTACTGTATAAAAAACACTGGATAGGAACTGGTAGTTTGAGAGAGATCTCCTTGTGTTCTTTTTCTACAGAATACAGTTTATTTTACAGTCTCCATCTCAGTGAGTTCGGTTCGAGTAAGGACACATCACACAACAAATCCCAGTATTGAGCTGGGACAGCACCTGCTTAGCTTCCAAACACAAGTCAGCAAAGTGCTGTGGCTTAAGGTTGGTAATATGTATTAAAATTAACAGCAGCCTGTGGATAGAAGATATTTTTTAAAACTATGTATGTATATATGTATGTATGTATGTATAAAACTACCTCATGAATACCCTGACAGACCAACATTTTCACATATTCACTTAAAATGGTTCTAATTAGAGCCATATCTGGTCTGCAAAGTGCCTCTCAACTACTAGAAGTCAAGGAAGAGGTGTCTGTCTTTGCTACTATCTGTAGGTAATAGATTAGTTTTTGCACCCTAGTTATAACAGTAATAACATAAAATGCATAATTATTATATTTTAGGAACATTTCTTTTAATAATTTAATTTTTCCTTATAAGCTTAAAACTATCAGTAAGGGCTAGCCCCAGATATTTGGCTGCCCAAGGTGCCACATCAGCAAATGGGCATATTTCCCTTGCCTATCCTAATTAGGCCCATAAAACAGAAGAGTCCCACAAACAATCACACATGTAATTAACAGTGTGCCTTTCATGGGACTCAAAATTAATCATCTGGTATGCTTGCCTTATTACAGTTAACAGTTAGGAATCTGCTGTTCCCCAAAGAGAAAAAAAAAGCGCAGAGAAACGATCTGGTTTCAGGAGATCTTTCAGGACTTAACAAAATAAGCAAGTAATAATCATTAAAAATCTACAGGGAAGCAATCATGCAGGATAATCAGAGTTTGTACAATCTATATATTACGTTCTAATGAGATTTGATTACAGATAGCCTGGTTTAAGCATGTATAAATGTGGAATCCTTATATTCGGCAACAGTCTTCCTTATTTTTGTAATGTCGTTAAACAGGCTTTGATTTCCATCAGGAATGAAAACACAGAAAAATTCACCCACCAGTTTACAAACCCCACCCTCTTTGGCTAGCAGGTAATCGAGGGCGATACGGTTTTGTAATACTGTTTTCCTGATGGCATCAATTCTGCGCCGATTATCTCAAATCCATCGGCAGTGGTATTAACCAATTGTTCTAGGTCAGAAAACTTTTTACACTGCTCCCACAACTTATTAATACCTAACTGAGGGAGTAGGGTCCCCAGAAATCGATACCGTCCGTTGTGTAGCAATTCTGGGGCCATTATGCCATGGAGCCACTTCGCCAGATCGAAAACAAACATGTCAGCAATCGTAGCCTGATCCTCCTTATTTTGGGGCCTGAGATATGAAGGAGAGGAAATGTGTGCATTGAACTTAACCAATGAAGAATAGTGACGAAAGGTGCAGTCTATTGTACCTGCCAATTGGCAGCAAACCGCAAGCTGGGGAATCATACCATGTAACTTCTGTGAGACTGTCAAGAGGGGCGCCATGTTAGGTCCCTTTAGCAGAGTATCCAGCATGTGATCAAACACGGATACTTACTCCAGGGGTCAAAGGAACAGTCATCATCAGGAAAACGGTCACAAAAGGCCTAATTCTAGGACTTCCAGGATGTCACTTCCATGAGGAATTTGTAAGAACACTGATATTACAAGAACTATAGCCCAGTGTCATCGTACTTCAGGTGATATTGAGGCCATTTGACCCAATGCATACTCTACCCTCTTCGATGTCATGCAAGTGGTAGTATTTCATCATGTTCTGGAAGGGCTGCGCACCGCTTGCCTTAAGTATACCCAGGGTCAAGCTGCTGCCAGACCATTTCTGGTAGTGCCATTGTAACGCTGTGGGTCTAACAAACAGGGACACCATGTTTCCCCCTCCTGTGCCATAGTTACACAGCCAACAATTGCTCAGGTTGCTCATATCATGAGCAACCCAATATGCCTCAACCAAGCTCAAATACAAATTGGTGGAAATGTCAAGGGGCTTGGAACGGACGCTTCTTCAGTATCTTACTGCTGTTCCTGTAAGGCAAGCATTTTCCTGGGAGGCACATACAACCTCTGTAGGTTTAGGAGTTATGATGGGAGGGTACAGAGTTCAATTATATAAATTGAAACAAGTGCCTACAAACAATAACAGTCATAGTCTATATGGCAGGTATGAGGCATTTTCTGATGCAGATTGTCTCCTTCATGCACCTCTGAGCTTCCATTATGCTGAGGAAAGTGGTGTAGAGTCCTTCAGTTGTCGGAGGACAGATTGTGGTTCACTTCTTGCTGTTTTAGTCTGCTCCAGAGATTATACACCGGTGGGGAGCAGAGGTTACTAGCATTTGCATCCTATTGGGCAAAACGTGTTTGGCTTGGTGGGTTTGGATGGCTTGCATTGTGCAACTTCCTTATCTGGGGCTGGTACTGCCTTGCAGTATGAAGCATGCACCCAGGAGATAAGACCCTGATCAATCCCTTCCAACTTTTATTAAAATAGTACCAGCAGATGGCAGTAATAGTTTAAACAGTTTCACTGTATTCTCCTTAATGTGAAGATTACTTTTTCATAATAAACTGAATCAAGACTACATTTATGAAACAAGATAATAAGAGATGCAGCCTTTATTTCTACCCTGATGTTTATTTTGCTTCTTTTGCTGGTGGAGTAAAAGGTTATAATCCTGTTGCTGCCAAATATTTGAAGATAAGATGTGAAATTCATTCTGATAACAAAATACAATAATTCTCAATAATTTTGAAAATATCAAGTAGACACTTCTCTTCCTCATAGTTTTTCAGCTTCATTCTTTTTTTATAGGTATGTGCTTTTCCATAGTCAGCTGAGTTTATTCCTATTTTTATTTTTATTTGAGGGGCTTTTAAGATTTTTTTAATATTCAAGAGCTTCTTTCAGATTAAACTTTTCTATTTTTGCCTTCGTTTGGCATTTTGGGTCCTTCCATTGTATATATGATGCCTAATGCTTTAAACAGTGTCATGATATTATTTTCATGCAACATTAAATGTCTGAGGGATTTATTTAAAAAGAAATAATTGCAGCATAGAACCATTCTAAAATTTCAGCAGAAAGATCCCCATAATGTCCTGCATGATGTCTTAAATATGCATAAAAGTTTAACCTATTAATCATAGAAGAGATTGAAGGAAGCTATAGAAAAAGAAGTTTCCCTCTTTAAATTACTGAAGCAGTTATAGCATATGAAGCACGTCTTTTGAATGATTTACACAGTCCTATTGTATTTGCTAGTACATAAATGTTATTTGCTTCCCTTTAAAAAAAATAAAATCAACTCCTATTGTAAGATTTCTAAGGGAATACGCATTTTGATCCTGGACTGCAACAATTGCCGGTGTTTGTTCCTGTTCAGATATAGCAAACATCTTAAAACTGATTAAAAAGAATTTGATAAAATTCATTCCATAGCTCTCACATTTCAAATCCTTCATAAACCCATTTTAAATAGCAGTGATATACAACGTTTAGCTAAAATATAAAATTAATAATACTTTGAAGAGATATTCTGCCTTTCCCAATTAAGCACGGAGATATGAAACATAATTCAGTGTAATTTATTTGAAATGTTTTGAGAACAGTATAAGGCTATTATGCAAAAATATTTAATCACTAATACAGTATTTTTAATAAATGAAAACATACAACCTCTCTAACATTTTGGCAAGTATTTGTCAGTTCAGTAGTTCACAACTTAAGCACACAATCCTTGGTATATTTACTGAGAAATAGTCCCACTGTGTCATTTGGACTTATTCCCATGTGTTGTAAGACTGTAAAAATGGTAAGATTGCAGTTTAATGTATTTTCTATTATGTCTCCTTTGTAACTATTACTCCAAGCCCAGTCTGGAACATTGCATTAAACCACATCACTGGATCTGCTTCCCTTGATTGGTGAACATTTTCCAGAATAAAGCAAGTTAAATAAATTACAAGATTGAAACATGATCATAATATTTTAATCCCATACATACAGAAATATCCTAAACAGTGATAATTGTAATTAATACTTTTTTTAAAAAAAGTAAAATAATCTATTATATACTGATTATTTTAACATAATTATGTGTAACAGATTGTGAAACATAAAAAAAACCTGATACCTTATTTACTCCCCTAGTTTTTCTGTAAACATAAAATGTTTGATGTATACATTTTGTCAACATTACTGTTGTACTGAGGAGTCTATACTGTATGGAAAATAATAGTAACAATTATATTTCAGTGCACTAAGTTGTGTATTATAGGCCCATTTATAAGAAATCAGTAAAATACTGAATTTATTCTTGTTCAAACCTAATTGTACGTTTTTTAACTCAATTTCCCAGTTTATTGGCATTTTCCCAAGTTTAGCTGGGGAAGCAAATCAAAGAATAGCTGAACATTTTTCTGAGATGTTAATCAGAACACTTTGCAGTTGAGTTACTAGAATAAGAGTAGGTGCTACAGACAGTTCTCACAACAGAGAATTATAGAATGGTACAGATTGGTGCTAAAGAAGCCAATGCTTTCTCGGGAGGTCTGTTAGATGAAAATATCTGAATCATGGTTTTAATCGTGGCAATCATGGCTTATTTTAATCACTATTAACTAAGCAGTTTAAACTCCTGATAATACACTTTATAAACATGAAAGTGAATTAACTTAAAAACTTGGCCTTTCTAATGTTTTCTAGTGGGGAATCCCTATTCCAAATTTTTGCAAGGTTGATAATGTTTTGTTTACATCTGAATCACATTATATGTATTCTGAATTTTAATATGAGAAGCATATTAAATAAGTTTCTTATACAGAATTCATGACAGAAAGTATCTAGTCTCAGTAGTGGCAACAGGATATGATGCTTTTGTCAAAATGAAAAAAAAACAAAGCAGTGTCATCCTCTAAGTTTGTCCCTGTTGTATGTGTTTGTGATGTCACAACACATGTATAAAAGGGATGGACCTTGTGGCTTCTTTTATCATTTGCCATCTTTTTCCTGTCAGGCATCTCCATCTGTATCTACAACGAAGGCTAGGAATATGAGCAATCATGGAAACTGAGAAAGAGAAGGTTTATTTGCTGCTCACCCAACTAATTTCCCCACGATAAGTCTTGATTATAATTTTTAAAATGTAAGACAAACTAAAAAAGCACCATTTTATATACAAACTGATATGTTACCTCAGAAAGGCTACACAAAGCAAAATAATTCTGTTTAAATGAACTCAAAATATTTCAGCTGTCATTTTTGGTGCTTCCATGTTTTTTTAATGTTTATTAAAATTGAATCTGCTTATTTCACAGCACAAGCATACAAAGTTTTAGATTTTCAGTATTAAAGAAGTGCCAATTTTTCAAATGATTATCTTGCATGTATGCACTTAGAGAAACCCTATTTTATTGCATTAGCCATGTTAATTGTTGACATGTGTATCTTAAGTTTCACCCTAAATATTTAAATCAAGCTGTATTTAAGATTATTGCTGACTTAGTATTTTAGTTTATCCTAAAATATAGCACTGCTTTATAAAAGTTGGACATCACTTGAGTCCTCATTTTTTGAACACCTTCCACTGTCTAATATGCTACTTGTCATAGCTTATGCACCCATGCAAGTAATGTACTTAATGTCAAGTAATGTACTTATGTCAAATCACTGGGTAATAAGTAACTCAGTTGTAACTTCAAGCTTTTTGAAACCATGTCTTTTCTAGCTTCCTGACTTTGATACTCTAAAAATGCCATGCAGACAACCTGTGCTCAGTTGCCATTTGAAACATCAAATATGGGCACTTTATAAACAGGGACACCTGTTATATAATATGTCTAAAACCGGTAGTTTAGAAATCATGTCTACCAACAGGATGTGTGAAATAATTGGTCAAGTACCTGTCTCAACCACTGAGACATTTACAGACTATCACAAGACTATAGTTGCCATACATTCCAAATCACACATACTGGCAGTTACAGTATTATGGTCAACAGGTACAAATATAATAGAGATTGAATTGATATTGTCACAAAAATATTAAAAAGTGCTTCTTGCTCCACACATGGAATGCAAATACGTACATATAAGACACTGAAAGCCTCTTGAAGCTTTTGTCAGACATTGCTTTCTAACTCTCTGTCATTCTCCCAAGAATCTGTCTCTTGCATGTGGTCACACTCAAGGCTGATTTCGCTAGTGTCCATGCTGCAGTTAGATCCACTGTCTGACTGATCCATTTGTTCAGACTTGGATTCTTGCTGGAATATACTGTTCCTACTTGATGCTATTACAGATCCTTCCAAATCAAGGACTCCACTCTCACCCGAGGCACGCAAAATCAGTTCTTTGGCTTGACGGATAGAGTTGAGCCACAACTGTTTATTGAAGGTATCATTTGCTTGTAATGAGTGGGATTGACTTTGTGATCCATTTTTGAAGCTGATTCTAAAGAAGTTTTTAACTGGAAGAAAGAAACCAAATCAGTATATGGAGTGTTTTCTGTAAGATGATTTAAATACTGTGTTAATTTTCAGAACTTTTGGGCTTTGGTTTGTAATTTTTACACAAAATACTAAAGATTTAAAACAATGGCATGTTATTAATAATTTAAGAACTGGGCTACTCTAGGTACCAGCTACATAAAGGACATGTCAAAATAGCATTTTAGAATTTTAAATAAAAAATAAATTTCTGAAATGTTATTATTTGACAAACATCGAAATAATCTAATTGATTCTTACTTCTCTCATTGTTGCTGAATGCACCACGTATGGATCCACCTAATCGCACCTCTCCATCTTGCAAGTCTTCCAGCGTAAGATCCTTCACAGGGATGGGCTGTCGATACATTTGGTAGCAGAGTTGTTCATTATGAAGAATTGTCCGAGTAATTACTAGCACTTCTTGGAAAAGAAAGACATGAAATTTCTGAGGAGAAAAGAAAAAAAGCTTGAGTTTCTTTTCTAGAATTTTCTAAATTATTTATAAACCAACCAATTACTCTAGAGTAAACAGGAAATAGTAATGTTCAACTTCTCTCTCTCTCTCTCTCTCTCTCTCACACACACACACACACAAATGGTATACGTCTTCCTTAATCTCCAGCAGAAGCCTGGGAAATTGAGGGTTATGTGAAATAGCTTAGCTGTTCCTAGCACTGCATTCTTCTGGCAGAGAGCTCCAATGTCATTCCTGGGATTTATTGAAGCCACTCTCCTGCTTAGGAATCACAGCCCTGAGTGGTCCTACTACGACTGGGACCACTTTGCTCTTTATTTTCTAATTCCTCTTTAGTTTTTTCTTCAGGCCCTGGTATTTTCCCAACTTCTTGTACTCCTTCCTGATGTTGCTGTCACTTGGCACTGCTACCATCTATTACCACTGTTATCTTCTGGTCATTGTCTAATACCATGATGTCTAGTTGATTGGCCAGTACCTGTCTCTCTGGATCTGTAAGTCCCACAGTACCTTGCTCCTATTGTTCTCCACAAACATCTGGGGAGGGTGTCTTCCATTTGGACTTCGGAGAGTCTAACTCATACACTGCAGACATTCTTGTACACAATGCCAATTACTTGGTTGTGTTGTTGAATGTATGCTGTTCATGTCTGCATCTTACACCATGCCACTATGTGTAATCTGCACCTTGGGTCCTCTCAGGTGTAATAGAACTCTGCTTCTATGGATCTAGTGTTTAGTGCCTGTTCTTGTGCAGCTATGATCAGTGCTTCAATGCTGCCTTTTAGTCAACCCTTCCCAGCCATTGGTAGGATTTCCCAATGTCTGCCACTTTAGCTATCTGTTGATGGTACATCCCATGCAGGGTCTTGTCTTCCCATGGCATTAATCTTTCTCCTTGATTTTCTTCTCGTGTCTGCTGCTGCCTCAGGCATTTTCTCAGAAGCTCATTTTTGGGTGCCACCTTACTGATGTACTCCTCGACGCTATGGGTTTCAGACTTTAATACTCAATAGATCCCACCCACCCTCTTTCTACCTAGGGTACAATCTCTGATTCAGGGTTGAAAATTCCATATATTGTGAGGAAGTTCTGGATCTTCATGTTCTGCTTTGACCAGCTCATTCTACCAGCAGAATATCTGACTCATATATGTTGATGGCATGGGTCTTGTTCTTCAGAACTGTCTTATCCTTTGATAGTGGTACTTGGGATGCCACACCTTTCTAGTCCTAATGACATCCCAATGTTGTCACTGTAGATGTGTGTCAGATGGATCAGCAAGCTGATGTCTTTCTCACTCTTGCATGCAGTTTGTGTCATCTATGTAGAGGTGGTGGCTGACGGTAGTTCCACTCTTGAACTTGTATCCATATCCACTCCTTATGATTATCTGGTGGAGGAGGTTCAAGCCTATGCAGAACAGCAGCAGGAGCAATACATCGCCTTGGAATATGTGCACTTGATGGACACTTATGCAAATTATCTTGAGTTGATTTTCAGTGTTATTTTCCACAGTCCTATTGAGTTCTTGAGGAAGGTCGTTAGTGTCCTGTTGACTTTGTATAGCACCAGGGATTCACAGATCAAAGTATGTGACACTGAACCCTAGGCTTTCCTATAGTCCAGTGTTTCTCAACCTTGACAATTTTAAGGCATGTGGACTTCAACTCCCAGAATTCCACAGCCAGCAATGCTATAGTCAATCAAGGCTGTGCTCAGATTAGTCTGTTTTGACCTTGAATCTTGGGCAACTGCTCTATCTATGAGCAACTGATGTTTTGAACTGCTGGACTTGTTCCCAATTCCCTTATGAGATGTGCTTATGTACTGACCCTATGGTCCTATAGCTTGGCAGCAATGATCCCTGACAGGACTTTCCATGTTGTGGAAGGCAAGATATTGTATGGTGCTGTTCTCTTGTGGGGATCTTTTGTGACCTGCCCTCCTTTTATGGATCTGAATGGTCATTTAAGAATATACTGGGGTCGGGGAGCCCTAAGGAAATATGAGGGATGGATGGATGGAAGGACGATATCACAATGCTATTAAAAGAAGAATATTTTCTAACACACATTTGTTCCTTTGTTGTTCTAACCAACTGTAGCCTGAAACATCCAAGAGTGTGGTTAATTTGAGCAACAATCTGTTGATGTAAAAATCAGAATTCAAAGGAAAGAGAATAAAATATACCAGGTTTTTTTATTTTGAAAAATAAATCCCTTACCGCTCCCCTGTTGTTTTTTAGTTCACCATGACAGCAAACAACACGTGACTCATCTATCAAGGAGTCCCTTTGGGTATCATCAAGATATATCAGCCTCTCTTTGTAATATTGACATTCAGATTCTCCCGTCTTTTTATTAATTTCTGCTACTATGCCTTGAACAATATTCATCTGGAAAAAAAATAAAGAGATTATTTACAAGCAGGTCAATTTCCAAGCCAGGTTGACAAGTAGCTTCTAAAACAAGATCTATTGAAAGTTAAGTTTTCAATATTTTTCTAGCACAGCATTTCTCAACTTTGGCAGCTTTAAGGTGTGTGGACTTTAATTCCTAGAATTTTTCATTCTGCATAGCGGTTCAACTGAATCTGCAGAAACTTCTTGGTTATCATTAGAGGAAAATATTTGTAGGTCAGTGTTGAAATGAGGGGTCCTTGGTGCTCTCTGGGCTTGATTGTTTTCTTGCAGGTGTTTTATTACCCAAACTAGGTAAAATCATCAATGCTGGACAAGTGAATGAAATGTCTGCAAGAAAATAATCAAGCTCAGAGAGCACCAAGGACCCCTTCACTCCTTGGTTATGTTTTGCGAGCAGGAATATCCATATGATAATATGAATACATCCAGTCCTTGTTCAGTGACCAAGTTCCATTCCAGTGACCAGGTTTTTAAGTGTAATGATTGCTAAGCATACGCTTCACACACACAGAGAGACACATACACACAGAGAGAGAAAGATGCAGTGAAGATCAGCAGGTGCTGCTTTCCCATTCAGATAATGTTTTCTTATTTCACATTAATCTGCATTGTTGTCAGGCATGTGAATTTGGTCATAAATATGTGCACTGGTTATAAAACAATTTTTTTTAATTTATTACCCTTTATTACCACTGTATTTACAAATGATCTGTAAACAAGGTAGTTGCTAAATGAATGACAGTTTAGCACATTTATTCATTCAAGCCTATATCATCAGAATCCTTTTACACATAAATAGCAGGACTTTGTAATTTGATTTTCTAGCTAAAACCTCTAGTATTACATGTGCTTGACCCCAAACTTGCATTGTAATTTGCTGTGCCATAGTAAATAGGGATGCTTTTCTAAATAAACCTAAGTGATTAAAACTAATCCTGCACACTTCTAGTAAAAAACAGTTGTACTGAATTTCCACATCTTCATTAAGAGGAAGGAATTTTAAAATTTGTGGGAGCCCTGAGCACTTGGTGCCTTAGCTATTGCGACATAGCCAATACACAGTTTTCTTGAAATGTTAATCCCTGGTCAGCCTTTGAATACCTAAACTGTAGCAGATATTGCCAGAGGATTAAAGAAAAGGTTTGGCATAAGTAGCTTTGGCATGCTTCTGTTTCTTAGAACTATATCTAAGAAGAAACACTATGGAGAGGAATATTTGAAATTGTGATTTTTAGCCATAAATACACATACAAACAGTCACAGTAAGACCTAGTTCATGTGTTATCAGATTCTTTGTTTCTGCTCAACACAACTTATGGAAACCATTAGTATGGCCAACCAATTTGGGTGTGGAGGTCACACGACCTGTTTTGTCAAAGGAAAGAGATTACTTGATTTACTTCATTAAAAAGGGGACTTGGGGGTGAATATAAGCCATACTGGAGCTGTCTAGCCTGGAAAAATACTTAGCCAATAGGGCAGGAGAAGGCACCTTAACTTTTCCACAGCCTCTAAAATCAATACTGCTTTTCTACTTCTACATTGCTAATATTCTTACATTAACTGTAAGTAATTTTGCATATCAAGCACCTACAGACTCATATACATACATACATACATACATACATACACACACTATTGTAATTCTATTCCTTGAGATGGATAATTCAACATTTTTAAAAAATGGCTCTACTTGCTATATTATTGCTAAATACATACAGCTTCTTCAAGGTGCTGATGATCTGGATGATCATTTGGTGTGTGCCTCAAAATCTCTCTAAGCAGCAATGGATATTTCACCAGACGGCTGCGTGGGATATCAAGGAAATTCCATAAATCTAATTTGCGACTGAACGGCGATTCCAAGCAACGCTGTAGGAAGTCCTGCACTCTGTGATCCTGTTTTTTATGGTCCAGCAAAGCTTTAGCAGCCACTTGATTGCTACAGTAACTATCATAAGAATTCAAGAACGGCAGCTAAGGAAGAAAATAAAATAAAATAATATGTGGCAAGAGTTTTTACATGTTCATATTCATTTGTTGCTTTCAGATGGGATTGTTTTCAGATTTTTAAATCTGCTACTCTAGGTTTCTAATTATGCAGTATTGTAAGTTCTAGAACTTTTATTTTCCTACCTACAGTTTAATGTCTTTGAAAATAGTTATTGGAGCTTTGTATCCAACAATGAGTTTAAAAAGCAAATTTTCTGAATAAATCCTATATATTTGAGCTAATACAACAATGCAATCTTCTGAAGCAAGTTGATATATATCACCTGAGAATGTTATATTTAATCTAACTATGCAAAGATTATATAAATATCACAAGCACTGCTCATCAGCACACGCAAACAGACATTTGTTAGCATATGAAACTGTGAAAGCAAACCAGTTTTCTTTTATGCCTGTGGCTATATGAAGTTAGTTCTTTATCCTTAATCTTCTACAGCAGGAGTGTCAAACTGCCGGCCCACGGGCCGGATGCATCATCCAGAAACCGCGCCCACCCCATTGCCGGCAATGGCAAAACCGTCCCGATACGTTGCGCAACATCACATGACATCGCAAGTTTGACATGTCTGTTCTACAGTGTTAGAAAGGTGCCTTAAATGTTAAAATCAAAGATCTTTTCTTCAAATTTATATCTTTTCCAACTATATTAATTTTAACTCAAATATTCACAAATCCTGCTACTCATCTTTCTATAAACACATTTGTAATGCCAAATAAAATCGGTATTTGAAAAATAGGAACAAGAAAACAAATATGAGTATTTTACATACCCAGCTCACAAGAATGTGACCAACTGATTCTGTAGATCCATCAGGCTTTCTAATTTCCTTTAGTCTCCTAAGAAGATCTGATGAAAATAGAATACTGAGTATTATGGGAATTAGTGGAAGACTTGGTTTATGAATCATTTACTGATAACATTCATAACATGGAAAGGCAGGCTTAGCAGAGAATATAACACTGGTTTTTCCTCTATAGTAGAGTAAGGTCTTGAACTTTTGTGTGAATCAAATATACTGGGTTTCCCTATTTTTTGGCTAAACAACAGAAGATGCAAGCTTGTCAATTTATTATTAGTTTCTAATAATAAAAACTTTTGCCAAATGACATAAAAGCCCCTATCATTTTTATAAGAAAGTGAATCAAGTGGCTTTCTATTCATGTTTCAGTGACAAACCTCATGCAACATACCTAATGGTGTCTTCATACATCCGTTTTAACTGCTGCATTGTTTCAGTTTCAGTTATAATCAGAGCAGAATGATCTGGTATCTCTTAATACTAACCATTTCCACAATTAAGCATCCAGCCCACCCTCTAAAGATGCTATAACGATCAGACAGAAAGCAAAACAACCAATAGCATGTCCCCCATTTCTGATATGACCCTTTTGCAACAATGTTAAGCCTTTCTTCTAATACTTCTGCTTAATTTGGAATCAGAGTCTCTCCCCTCATAGCACCCTTTAAAAAAAAAGAACAAATTTCAGGAAGTCCTAAAAGTAGCTCAATAGAAAGAAAAAAAAACAAAGACACACATACCATTTCACAAATCTGAATAAGCTGAAATAGCCAGTTTTGTAAAATATACCCAGAAAAGCTCTAGTATGTACTCCAGTATTTTATTTTATTTTTTGGCAGTGGTGGAGGACAATTTGATTTTACTAGGAATACTCAATTCCATAATGAAATCTTAACAGATTCCAACCAATTCCAAGGTAAAGTCCTGCTCCATAAACATAAACCTATACAAATATTATAGACAAATTTAAATACTGGACATGGCTGCATATTTCAGTTTATAGATTTTGTACACCACTCTAAAATTATATACAACCATTTCTCCAATATACTGAATGCAAGGAATTATACCTTCATGAAGAGGAATTAAAGAATCTAGTGTTCCAAAAATTTGGTTTAATTCTTGTTCAGACATTATGGAGAGCTTAAGCATTGGATCATGGTACGCCTGTGAAAAGACAGAAAAGCCATACAATAAACAAATGTGTAAACTTTCTATTAGTGATTATATTTATGCTCTAGCTTCTATATTCAAACTTTGTCTTCATTAACATTGGTTACAGAAACAGTATTAACCAGTTTAAAATATGTAAACATGCAGTACCTTCTTTGCTAACTTTAAGTCTTCTATCAAGTCTTCTTCTCCTTGTGAAAGTTCAAATATAGCCTGTAATTTTGAAAACAATTTGAAAAAGAAACTGATATTTTTATAAAATAAATAAACAAATGTGTTATTTCAATATTTCAGTTGGAAATAAAGCTAAAGATACTTTTTTGTTTTCTTTTGCAAGGAAAAAAGATGATAAAACCAATAGATTATATAGTTATTCTGTTTTTATGTGTAAGTTATATTCCAATCTACAGCTTTTATGTTGACAATGATTAGCTGTATGACTAATTACATAGTCCATTTTGCTACATCAGAAAAAGTTATAAAGCAATGGATGCTGGTATAACAGTTTCTCTGACTTTGGGTTAGCATGATTCTTTATTAGAGAATACTATTTTTATATCAGTATTTCAGAATGAGTTTCATATTTTCACACACAGAGACACACTTAACGACTTTTCAAGTTATGAGTACTAGTAGGGTGAAATTACCAGTGTTCATTTTGTCCATTTCCCCTATATTGCTTAAAATATTCAATTATTATAGCCTTCCTTCCTTCCTTCCTTCCTTCCTTCCTTCCTTCCTTCCTCTCTCTTTCTTACCTTTCTCTCTCTCTTTCACCAACTATCAAAGGTTTTTCAGTGGCATATAATAAAATATCATTATCCTTGCTTTAGTTCTAAGGTGCTCAATATAACAGATTAAGAGAATAATGTTTTGTCAATCAGACGCTATATGGAGCTGGCCTCAGAATTCAGCATTACTGAGCTCTCGGTGAGCACCACAATTGGCCAGAGAACCAACAGCTGCCAGAGAAACTAAGAAATGCTGTGTGCCTTTTGCACAGATTCTGTCACTGTGATTCATAATCAGTAATTGGGGAACGTGCACAGAGCACTACATATAAAGCTAAAAAATAGAGATTTTTTTTTTCTCCCTCTTCATTCTCCTCAAAGGAGCAGAGGAGAAATGAAAAGACCTTGCCTTTTGTCTATTACAGGTAGTCCTCAACTTCTAACCACAACTGAGCCCCAAATTTCCATTGGTAAGTGAGGCAATAGTTAAGTGAATTGCACCTCATTTTATGACCTTTTTGCCACAGTTGTTAAGTGAATCACTGCAGTTGTTAAATGAATCATGCGGTCATTAAACAAATCTAGCTTCCCCCATTCACTTTGCCTGTTGGAAGCCAGCTGGGAAGGTTATGAATGGTGATCAGATGACCCTGGGACAGTGCAACAGTCATAAATATATGCCAGTTACTAATTGCTGCAATGGTCATAATAGGTGTGAAAAACAGTTATAAATCACTTTTTTCAATGCTGCTGTAACTTTAAACGGTCACTAAACAAATGGTTGTAAGACAAGGACTACTTGTATCTTGTATGTTGGCATTTCTTAAATTTTAAGTGCATCATTGGTCCTACTATCGGTTTCAGGACAAACTGATGCATGCAAATTATTTTGTTTCCTTAAAATAAATTGGTGTATACAGTGTCTTCTTGCCCTTTAAAACATATTTTTCTAGCTTCAAAATCAGGAATTGTTCAGATGTCATTCTGTTTTTTGCTCTTACTTTTACTCATGACTTGTTTCAAAAGATTTTTATGCTTAAGGTTCTTGGGGTGCAGTGGTCTTGCATGGGGTTTTCTGGCAAAGCAAAATGACTCATTTTATTTCCAGATGAGACCCAATCTATTTGTATAAAAAACAAGAAAAGCTGCTACTTTATGCATGAATGCTTGGAATATCAAATAAAATGTCTTGCTTCTGATTAAACATACACTAGATCATTCTGAATGAACAGCTCAAAGGCTAATCAATTTACAACATCAAGAGACTGAAATGAAAAAAATAGTACCATATGCCTGAGAGGCAATGAATATTTTAATGCAAGAAGATAAAGGGTTCCAATAATATTTCTTTGAGCCAGCTCTGTGTTAACAATGACCAAATATTATTTCTTGCTTCATTAAGCTGCAATTCTCTGTTAGCATACATTATGTGGGTTGTAAAAATCTGGATAAGAATTAGATGACAGCTCACATCTGATATGTCTTCTCTTGCACCTTATGATGTGACATTGATTTCAGGAATATATTAGTCTCCTCCTGGTCACTAATAAAACTTCTGGATTGATTATCTGATAATGTTTTAACAAATTCTAAGTCTTCCTTGTATTGTCTCCAACAATTCTTGCCAATATAATTCTAAATATAGTTTTTCAATGGTAAAAGTGTTTAACACTTTGATCTTATTCTCATGACACAAATATCAAGGTCATGGAAGAAGTGTAAGCATGTCACACATGCATTCCAAAACTGAATTAACACAAGTAACAGAATAACAGCAGGTAAAGGGTTAAATTCAGCCTCAAACAGATACAGTTTTTTTGTTGTTAAGCTAAATCCTTACATATCTTCTATGTTATGCAAATTATTTATCAGAAGGTTAAGTAATCCTTCAAATGTCTAAAGAGGCTTTATGAAAATGGGGCTTCTCTAGGTAATAACTTTGTGGTTGGTTTTAGTTTTCATCCGACCCTTACTCAGTCATATAAGGAGGCTGGGAAAGGGGCAGAAAACAGGGTAGTGATGAATATTGTTCCCTTGTACCTGACTCTAGGAGTGCTGTTTCAGTTGTGAAACCATTTTTCCCCCAACTCTGGAGTGGGAAGTGGGTGGGAAAGCAGACATGGAAAGGGAAGCAACAGTGACAATTGGATGGCTAATTGAGGTCTGTGCTAGGAGGCCAAATTTAAAGACTGGTAAATGTGTGTTGTGCTAACATCTTGAGAGCTGCACATGTTCAGGAAGGAGACCTCCTTACCTCATTAATCATTGTCTAAGTAGCCATTCTAGAACTAAGACAGGAAGCAAAATGTGCAACTATAATTTTGCCATTCGTTCCTGCCTTTCAATATTCTTAATCAATGGAAAAAAACATTTGTAGCAACAATTCACACTGGCTGAGTTCACCTATCAAGAAAGGCTATAATATTTCTTATTTGCTTTTAGCTTAAGATGTTATAGGTACCCAGACACTGTGATTTCTAAAACACCGTTTACAGCTTAGCACACAACAAGTTCTACATCACTTTCCTTGTTCATTTGATTGCTGCTCTATTTAAAAACAAATCAGAAATCCAGAGGAATCTTTTCTTTCTATTTGTAAACTCCATCCACCCTTCAAACTATAACTGCATGAGGAAAATATTTGGGTAGCAGCAATAAGAAGAAAATAGAAAAGCCATAGAATGAGGTGATGTATTTTTAAAAATGGCCCTGTCCTTATATTCAGGCTTTCTTCCTTGAGCCAGACTTATTCTGCCACTACATTGCTACATGCAGAAGATTCTCTTCCAGCATCAATGGCCAGTTGGCTTTTGAATACCAAAGCTAGGGGGGGGGAATGATTTATTCCATTGTAGTATAAAGCAAAATAGACAGAGCTCTGTAGCAGGAGCCAGTTTAATCAGATGCTGCGAGAGTCACTTTTACAGACTGGAGTAGTAATGTATTAACAGTTCTTAGCAGCATCAGGGTAAAGATATGTGGTGTGTGGAGTTCTTAGTGCTCTTTGAGCTTTTGGGCTTGCAGACATTTCATTACCCAGCTAGGTAACATTTTCAGCGCACTACTTAATGGGATAATGAAACATCTATAAGCAAACAACCATGCTCAAAAAGCACCAAGTCTCCACAGTTCAACCCTGAACTGTATATATTCTCTTACATAGATGTGTGGCAGTTCTGTTACTGCCTCACGTGCAAAAAAGAGGGAATTCATCTGTGAAGAGCGAATTTACTGTATACAGAGCCAGGTACACATTCATTTTTACCTCTTAATCCCATTTCAGAAAAAAAATATTCAAAGACAATATAAATAAGCAAACCTCTTGGCGCTTAATTTCTTTGGATGTGAGCATCTGATTGACACAAACATCAAAAGTCTCACTCCAGAGTTTGCTGTCTCGTCGCTTGGTGCTAACAGAGGGTACATTTCTCATCCAGGAACGGGATGCAATTAGGTCAGACCGACTGTCACTACGAAAACTGATAGAACGCTAGGAAAAAGGAAACTATAATTACTACTTAGATAACATTTGATTTAAAGCATTGGTGCAGAAGCAGGATGAGACTTGGTTGCTGATTTTGGACTAGCCTAGCTCACAAGTGTCATGGCAATAACATTGGGTAGAAATCCATATACTACTTTGGTATTTTTGGAGGGAAATTATAATAAATAACAATTTCCTTCTTAAAACTTACCCATAACTAAACTTTGTCACAGAAGAAAATTGATAAACTTGAATACATAATTTGGCTTGGAGAAACCCTACAATTTACTGTAAATAAAGTTCTAAATGTGAATTTACCACTGTAAACATAATGCATGTTTAGTTTTTATTCAGCAACAAAATGAAAGTGTTAATGTTCAAATGGGAGTCTCCATAATTATCGTAAATATGGCATTTTGTATTCATTGATCACTCATGTACAGTACATACTTGAAAAAGAAATATACATAAACCATATTGTTTTATGACTTAAGAATTTTAAAAGGCATTTTGCAAAAAAAGAATTATAGAGCGGGTCTACTATCATCAAACTACACTCCTTTATCCCTGATACTAGAGTAACCTGCAGCAAGAGAGATCCAGCTGACATCTACTCAGAATAAATCATTGAATTCCAGGCAAAACATACAGATGCCATCAAGATGTGTTAAGAATTGCAGTTCCAATAGCACTTTAAGAGTTCTAGAGCATATCCTGAGTAGAATTTTTGGAAGCCTATGTGAGGCAAAATAGATTATGCTAAATATAGCACCTAAAAGGTAGGTGCATATAGTACTGTAACAGTGCCAGGCATAACCTCTTTGGAGAAGACATCCCACTGCCCCAATATTGTTAATATAATCTCTTTAGTAGATGTAATGTTCACTGCTAACAGCTATTATTTAGAAAACATCATTGAAACATGCTGTCTGTATGGAAGGAGGTTTCTCAGCAAAAGGCACTGGCTTCCAGTAATTCAGTTTCAAACCATTTAAGGTTTTAAAATTAAACAATAGTACTTTGAATCTGGCTTGGAACCAAATTTATAGCTGGTGAAGTTTGCTGAAATATAATTGAAGGAAGTACGGGCAGCCCAAAATCTGATTGTTCCAGTCTTCTCAAATTGAAGCTTCTGGATTATATTTTCAGGGGTCTTAATATGATCAGTGGGTTACTGCAGTACTCTTTTAGCAAAGCAAAGTAAACTCAATGTCACAAAGGCGATCTGGATTTTGCAGTCCAAGTGTTGAATTCAGAAACATCTCCAAAGGTGCATATTTACCCACCATTTGGGGGGGGGGGATTCGCTCTGAAACAATTTGATAAATCTCTCTAAATTAAAGAAAAATTGGGGAATTGTGTACCTACAGAACTGATTTCTTAATATTCATCCTTCCTGTGTATCAAACAATGTGCCCTAGGAATTTTTTTATCATTGCTAATAGTTACAAGGTAAAAATACCAAAACAAATGCAACGATCTTAAAGCTGCCAAAATTTACATGTTTTATCAACAAAATATTGAAAGTTCCAAAGTAAGTAAAACAAGCATACTTCAAGCTAACAGAGCAAAATATTGAATATACTACCCTGCCTAAATCTAATTCTTGTACATATCAGAGAATACTTTGGTGAGTAAATGACAACAACGAAATAAAATGTAACAAAAATATTTTTTAGTCTCACAGTTGTTCTTGGTTAAGTTTCACTACTGTCTCAATCTTTAGAGGAAGGGATTAATAAATGTAATAGATGTATTATAGCCATGCCAGTCTTCCCCAGCAACATTTATCAATTACCACAAGAAAGAGTTGCTCAGTTTTTTATAGATACTGAAATACTCTTTATTAAAGGGTTCATATTTTATAAAACAAATATAACATAGTTTGATCAATTCCTTTTAATTATAAACAGACATTCTGTAAATTTACACTTTACATACATGTAAAGCAGACATGACAAACACAAGGCCCGGGGGCCGGATGCGGCCTGCAAAGTGCTTTCATGTGGCCCGCGAAGCCATCCTGGAAACGGAACGGCCCCCGCTGCCTTGGCCCTGGCCCAGGCCTGCCGGGAGCCAATGTACAATTTTGTGGTGGCCATCTATGCTGAAACACATTCAGTCTTAGCTCCACAAGGCCGTCTAGACTCTAGAAACAGCGAGGAACCAGCCCCTTGGGTGCATGCTGGGGAGGTGTCACCCTTTGTGAGGAATGAAGAAATGGACCATGCCTTGGCACTTGTCCTGATCCCACCCCCTTCTGCCAGAGACCCTCAGATCTGTCCCACTCCTGCCCAGGCTCCCACAGGCACCCTTGACGCGAACGATATAGAGCTGGCTATGCCCACCCAGTAGGCCACACCCACTCCATCCACGCCCATCCAGTAGGCCGCACCCACCCTGGCCACACCCACCCGCCTCCCCGAGGGCAACCGCAATGCTGATGCGGCCCTCAATGAAATTGAGTTTGACACCCTGATGTAAAGTGTCATATAATATTTTATGAATGTTAAACAAAAACCTAATTATCTTTATGCACTTGGAACAGAATATTCATTGAATTGTATAAAATAAAGATACTAAGATTGAGGTAAAAGATCTGATAAGTTACTAGCCAGGAAACTCATTGGAGAAACCATGACTAACAATGGTGAGAGCCTTAAAATATATCACGATGTCTGTTAAGGATCAAAGGAAATATGGATTAGCCTACCAGGAGGACAGCATTTGTCTAAGTCAAAGCAAATGGTTTTTTTATTGTCTCACTGATATAAAAGAGCCTACCAAAGGTGGAGGAGAAAGAGGGATGAGATATTGATGTCAAAAGATTCTTTGCCTGACCGTGGAGAGATATGTAGATCTGTTAGTTGGCTCTTTTACTACCAAGCTTGACTGTGGTAAGAAAGCTGCTATGGAAATTACAATACATCATGACCATATGCTTTGCAATGATTTTATAACTCTATTCAGAGTACTAAAAAGTTCATATCAGCTTCAATTGCTCTTGCAAGGACACTGGGTAAAATCATTTATCTGTCCTTTGTCCTTGAAACTCGAGCACAGACTAAAATGCCCTTCTCAAAACATTTCATGTTTTGACCAACTTTTATTCTGAATATTTTAGTTCATAAAAATCACAGAATTGGAAGGGGCCATTTAGGTCATCGCCCCCCCCCCCTTGATCAGAGTAGGAATCCATATTATTAACAATTTTTGTTCAAAAAAGCAATAGCACTATGAAAACTTTCCTTTTGAAATATATTGTTTGAGGATATCTGTTATACTGTACTTGAGCTGTTTTTTTTCATAGCTTCAGACTGGAATTTAAAATTTATACTTAAGAAATTACTTCTGAAGATTAGTTTCAGACTGCAACTTGGTCTCCTTCTTCAACAAGTAACAAAAAGGCAAGTGTGTTGTTTTATCTAGTTAGAATTAAAACTATATGTTGACAAAAGATCAGCAAACGGACCATGGGTTCTGATCTGTATCTAATCAGTTGATCAGTTACTGTAGGCAAATTCTGAATCATTTTAATAATATATCAGATCAGAATAATTGTGCTTTATGTTAGTTAAATGCTCTCCTCGTATTTCTCTCATTTTACTTGTCTGTTAACAATAAACTACCTGTTGCCATTCAGTTGAACAAATATCCCCTAAACCAGGGCTTTTCAACCTTTTCACCCATTGTACCACTTTTAGGATATGGCAATATCTGAGTACCATCAGTCGCCTAGCAAGGTGTCAAAAACTTGATGACCCCCCCCCCAAAAGAGAAAAAGTGATAAAGTACAGGTAGTCCTCGACTTACAACAGTTCGCTTAGTGACTGTTTGAAGTTACAATGACACTGAAAAAAGTGCCCCCAAGCCACAGCCGAGCAAGACACCTGCCTGCCCACCCGGTGGCGCTCTTCCTCCTGTCCGAGGTTTTCATTGTTGTGAGCAATTCTGTTGAGGATTGGCAGCGGGGGTGGGGTGGGGGGTGTTTGGTTTTTATTCCCCCCGTCTGCTGGGTGATTGCAGCAGGTTTGGGTCACTTCACATAACCCTGGGACACTGTGATCGTCATAAATATGAATCAGTTGCCAAGCATCTGAATGTAAATCACAAGACCCTGGAGATGCTGATCGGCACTTCTTCTGGGCTCAGCAGAAGTGCCAGAATCAGTGCCGAGCTCCAGCTGGAGCCTGGCGCTGATCCTGGCGCTTCCACTGAGCCCTGACAGCCCTGCAGCTCCAGCCATCTCTTGCTCAGGCTTGTGCGGTGCTGCCACCGGTTCAGTTCATTCCCCTCCCCCACTACCACTTTTCTAGGATGGTCACGTACCACCTGCCAGATGCCAATGTACCACAGGTGGTACCCGTACCACTGGTTGAAAAGCCTTGCCCTAAACAATATTCTCCAAGCATTATTGAAATATTACAAACCCTCTTCCAACTCACATAATTTCTTCAGAATCTTATTAGAAATTGAGCATATCATGCTCAAGAAAAATCAAAGGGCCTGATGTCCGTTCATCTCTTTCTCTCTCTAAACAAAAAGTAACTCACAGGGCAACCAAGATAGTTTCAGCATCCAAATCAGATACAAATCCAATTAAAATTCACTGTAATCTAGAATATCTACAGTAGATCCTATTGGATACAACCTGCAAAATATGTTCAATTGTACAAGTGAATCATGTTTGGATGGCCCCAAGATAATCACCAAAGCCACAATATCTTGACCCATAGCTCTAGTCCTTTCAATCCATGACTCTATTAGTTGTCAACCTTAAATCCAAGTCCATCTTACCCAGGAGAGTATGAATAGTAAGATGTTTTTCTGTGAAATATATAATTTTTTAAAGTTCTGAATAGAAAGGTAAAAACACTGGACTATAAGGGATATAGATTGAAGCATTACACTAATATTTGATGAACTGGAAGCCTGGGCAGAAAACTTAATCCAAACTCTGATGGGCAAACAGGATCCATCATTCTTATTTTTTTTATTATCTTATTGCTTTTCTTTTCCTAATCCAACATTTGATCTTTTGGCTACAAATGGATAATTCTTTCTTTCTTTCTTTCTTTCTTTCTTTCTTTCTTTCTTTCTTTCTTTCTTTCTTTCTTTCTTTCTTTCTTTCTTTCTTTCTTTCTTATGAGACCTCAGAAAGGATGCATGCAAAAACTTTATTTGTGTTAGTGGACAGGTATATATCATAGTGGGCCCAATGCCTTTTTAATTTATTTTGTTTCAAAAAACACATGTTCATCATGGTAAGGACCATAATAAATAACTATTTTAAAATATATAACACTGTAAGAAGCAAACAAGTACTGTATCTTTATGAAAATAGACACATGGAGCACAATAATAAAACTTAGCAACCTTTAATTCACTTTCCCTCTGAACAACAAGAATGAGTCATCTTTCTCTCTGGGTGATATTTATATTAAAAGAAGAGTAAGGTTGCTTCAAGCCAGGAGATTTGTGATGTTTTTCATATATTGCTCTTTGACTGGAAACCACAATAGGAACTGCAATTTATTTTTGACATCAGTCTCACCTTTTTTGGTATATATCCCATTATGTTCTGTCCACATCAATCAGTACAAATAAAGAAACAGAACTACTTTACAAAATTATTTTTTACTGAAGCAACAGTAATTCTGTTTGTGCATGTGTTTCAGAGTCAAAAGCTACATGTTGGGGCTTTCTCCTATCCCCACTCTCATTTTTAAATCGGAAATGGTGCTAGACTTCTTTGGATGCCTGCTACCCTCATGTAAATCTTTGGTGTAGATGCATGACATGAATCAGAGATCCTAATTATTTTTGGATAGCAAGACATCTAGAATTTATTAAAGGTACTCTTAGAAAATAACTATCATGGTGGGTGTGGTCATTCACAAGTGGATTCACCTCTAATCAAACCTGTCCTAAGAATATCTGAATTATATGTTGGTCTCAGAAGCATTTTTTGAAATAAAAATTATGCTTAAGTCTGGTGATTTTCTTTGCAGAATGCTACTTTCCATCTAATTTTATTTCTTTATTTAAAGAATCTAAATCAAATGAAATAATGAGGCATGGATCTTGTAGGTTCCAGAGGAGATATCTGCAGGCACAGTATCACATTAGGGATCCAGCTTCTAGATTTGATCCTCTGCAGCATGTTGCAAAGTTTAAAAAGAGAGACTATAGTAGTTTGTATCTTTAAAGTCAGTAACAATATCTATTGACTTACTCTATAGCCATTATTTGGGTGAGACAATTTCCAAATGAGATTACAGACTGAACTGCTTCTGAAAACACTGCTACTTTCTCAAACTGAGAAATTTGGAATGAGTGGAATGAAATGAATATGATTTTCTTCATATTTATATTGTCTGACTATTTAGTAATCTAATGGTCTGTTTTCTCTCTCCTCAGAAAGATGCTACACAAAAGCAGCTACTTAGTTATATAATCGATACTGATCTGCTTTCATGTATAATTTAACCTTCAAATTATCAAAGCAGTTGATTCATCAATATTCATTTTCATGCAGTCTGTACAAATGTAAACAGATGACTGGATCTTGGTTCATTAAAATCATAATTATTTTGCCCTGAATTTGCATTTTTAAGTATATATTTGAAAACTGAGTACCGTAGATTGCAGCAATTGGAAAAAAAAATCTGTTCATTGGGCTTCAACACAAATATTAAAGTTGTCTATTTAAAATTAAAACAGAATTATCAAAATAATTCTACCTGTACATTTAAATATTACTCTTTTCTATAAAAGTCACATTTTAGGCCAAAAAAATCTCCAGTTGAATATTTTACGTAACTATTGTTGAGAAATTAAAATGCAATGATAGTTTAACAATACATTTTATGCTCATTTTTGTCAGAAAAAAAGAAGGGTTTTACAAAAAGCAAGCAACCCTACAAATATAAATTGTTATACAATAGAACTCTTTCATTTAGCTTCCCAAAGTAAAAAAAAAAACATCATTTATATTTTTTAGATTTTGGGAGCATTTTTCACTTGTATGTATGTTCAGTATGGAAAATTGCTCTTTGCTTAAGACAAAAAAAATTGAAAACACAGTTATATTCATTACACCAAATCCCACTTAATAATTTTGAAGACACTCTTTCCCTTATCAGGGAGATGGGCAGCATATTAATTAATAAAACAAACAAACAAACACACACACACACACACACACACATACATACATACCTGGAGTGTCTGTCCAAATCGCTTCAAGGGAGTTGTTCGGACAGGAGGAATTAGGTTTGCTAATGATGTCACTCTAGAAAGAGGCTTGACCCGCTTGTTACTGGGCTCCTGTAAATTTTAGACAAATTAATTACATATAAGCTTCATTATACAGGTGATTGTAATGATAATACAAAATAATATAAGAGGAATAGATAATGCAGGAGGAAAGCCACAACAATGTTACCTAGCCAGTCAGCCCCCTCCCCCAGGGCTCTAACCTGTAAAGGAGGTGTTTTTTTTTTGTAAGATAGCGCTGACTTAAATCAGGTCATTAAACATGTTTATCCTAATATTGTGTTGGGGCTCAAACAATCACTCCATTCAGACCCTACTATCTAGATGATCTCATGTGACAATGAGAAGATAACAGGATTGAGCAGATTCGTATGACACTGATTTGTAATGGCCCTTTTTTGGGTGGAGGCTCTGGAAGTCTCCTAAAATAATGCAAAGAAAGAATGTTATGCTCATGGGTACCTCTTGAATGCTTTTAAAATATTGTGTATTACATTCTGATGCAGACACATTTACTATCGCCTTATGGCACTCTCTCCTCCCAACACATACACTAACACCCTCAGTATTTCATGATTAAGTTGCTCTCTTCACCGTGCTCCTCAGGGTTATCTTCATCAAATAATTATGAGGTTTCTTTGTTTTTCTCTTTTAATTTATAAAGTAATATCCTTTTGTGTTAGGGATAATTTTTTTAAGTCTGTATTCTTTTGGTTTCAGTGCAGTATACCTGATAATTCCCTTTCTTAAAGTGGCTCCTTGGATCATTGGCCATGGTACCTGGAATGATGGGAAGTGTGGTCCAACATATGGAGGCAACATTAGGGATGGCTAAGCTATAGCAATACATTTCCTCAATAAAGATATTTTTTCTCAATAGACCCAGCTCTAGCAAACATGAAATGTCTGCAGCTCCAAGAGACTGTATTTGTGTGTGTGTGTAGAGAACACATAACCCAAAATGAGTGAGATATTTTCTTTGAAATGGGGCTTACTATTTAAAAAGTGTATGCAGAATTACATTTTGTTAAACAACTTTGTTCCAAAATTCAGTTCCCAAAACAATTTCTTATCTCTTTTAATAACATAAAAGGTGCTGCTATGGATGTTTTGATGAGCTCATTCCTGAAGGGCATAGATAGTGTAAAAACAGAAATATTTAGCCTCAAATATTTCTCCCTGCTGATACTCAAATCATTATACATTTCTCTATTCAATAAGTATCTTTTGAAAGAGACAAAAGTTAGAGCATTAAAATGACAATATCTGTAAAGAACATTTGCACATTTAACACTATTCAACATCCTATCTTTATCTAAATGCACTGACAAATATAAGTATATTTATTATTTTTAAACACTTAATAAACATCTAGCATTGAGTAGGATACATAAATAATATATACTGTTTAAATCTGTGTCTGTCAAGATTTTCTGAAGAAATAGTATTACTTCTGCATGCCAGAAAAATATAAACAAAACTGGTAAATAATTTTTAAAGTTGATGATTACCCTTGCCTTCCTAATATCCATCCCGCACTGAAGGGATCTTGGGCAGCACATGTAAAAGGCAAAAATCTGAGAGAGAAAAACTCAAAATGTTCCGGATGATGTGAAAAAAAAAATCCAAAAATATAAAAACAGAAAAACCCCAGGACTTTTAGAAGATATGAATTTAATAACTCATCAGAAATAATATTTTAATCAACATTTTAAGCACAATCATCTCTCTTTTTCAGCCATAATTATGAAGTTTAGTTAAGCACCTTGTAATTCCAGGTTTGTAGGGGGAAAAATTCCCAGGGAAAATAAGCCAGACCTTACTGTAATCTTCCATATGTTGTTAGTACATTCATTGTGGCAATTCTTCTTGTAAACAAAAACAAACAAACAAAAACCAGGACAGTGGTAGCTTCTTTAATTCTGGTCAGAAATACTATTTCCATCAGTGCAGGTATGGACAGGAGAATCAAATGCAAAGCTAGGTATTTATTTCTCTATAGATGAAGCTGAAGTTTATCAATATCCCCTAAAGCCAGGCACTAAAATGTGAAAAAGCCTCCCATATATCAAGACCCTATTCCATTGTGGATGCTCTGCAAACAACAAAAGCCAGCTTGCCCTCATCTTAGCCAAGGTGGATTCAATTTCCTTTGTCTTCGGCAGCGATGGCTTAGCTCAGTCTTTTGGATGGTACATTTATTTTTACGCCACTGCAGCACCACCAGAATACTGAACACAGGAGGGACGTCTGTGAGTGTTCGTTCACTCGTTCACTCTCGTTCTCCTCTAAATGGCCCTTCAAGCCCTCAGCGGCTTCTTGCTTAGCATGCCTCTGCTGCTGTGTGTGCCCCTGCTCTCCCGGGGGGGGGGGGCGGAGAAAGGATTCTCGTCAGTCCCACTGCAGTCCCAGGCACCTACGTCCCAAATGCCATGGGGGCAGAGCTATGCTGCAATCTCCTTTTCAGAAGGTGTGATATTCTTCAGATATCAATTTTCTTCAGATATCAATAAACAATATTCAAACTAGACCTAGTCACAGCTTGGTAGCAAAACTGCGTTTCAGGTATTATCAGAAACTTGTTATTTCTACACTGTAATTCCAGGCAGTAAAACATAGAACTTCAAGATGTTTAGAAATTCCTTCTTGTTAATTATCTCTGATTTTTTTTCTCTGTGAACAACGACCTTCACAAAAATAAAACACTGTAGGCTCCAGATAATAAGAGGAAAACTCATTTGAGGCTGAAGATGCTGATTTGTTCCAACCTTTGAAATGTAAACAAAGTATCTTTGAAATTATGTGCTCATGAACAGCACCTTTGCAGTTAAGAAGCAAGAAGGTTAAATCAGTTTTCTGTCTAGATCCAAAGTCCTTTCAAAGTATTCTATCAGGGGCTGCAGGTTAACAAAGGATGAGGCCACATTTCTGCCTTCCCTCTTTGTCAGAGATTATCTTCTCTTTTCCTCTGTGCTTAGCTGGCTGCCAATGGAGAGAGACAGATCACTGATTACATGCTATCTCTAGTTTAAACTATCCAATCATATGGGCAAAGACCAATTGCTTTGGTCTTTTCTGCAGAATTAATACTCCCCGTCCTAGTACAAAATTAATTTTCAGCAGCCATATAATTTCCTCTTGCTCTTTGACAATCCTCCCCGTTAGTATTCATTTAACACCATTTTGCATCTAAGCTGGAAAAATCTCTAAAAGGACATTCAAATCAAAGACAAAGTTCAGAGGTGGTATATATTTACATACAAGTTATATTTTCCTAAGCTTAGTAAATGCCAGACTATGGAGAATACTGCAGAGCCAATCTACTAGTGTAGTTAGATTGCTATCAGGGCTTATTGTGATAAGACAGTTGTTGAAAAAGTAGCATCATGCCAGGTCTTTCAAGGTGATACAGGACTGGCCTTCTTTGTTATCTTTCCAGCTACAGTATTTAATAATTATTCATAAATCAGCATCTCACACACCGCTGGAATAATCTCTGAAAACTAACTTGTTAAATTTTATCCCATTCTTTAAGCTTGCATAGATCTTTTAAACCTTCTCTTTCTCTTCTAAAGAGTTAACCACTCCTCCTAGTTTTTGACCACTTGCAAATGTTATTCTCTCCCTCAGTTCAGATCATTAACAAAAATGTTGAACAGAAGGCCTTGTACAGCTTTGTAACATGTCATTTGATACTATTTACCAGGCTGATCTGGAACTACTTGTGTGTCATGCAACCAATAATGAATTCATTTAACAGCTGTATCTTACGCCTGTGTGCTTATCATTTTATTAAAGGGGATATTATGAGAGTCTTTGACAAATCTTTTGCTGAGATCAAGGGATAGCACATCCACCCCCAATCTATTAAGCTGATACATCTGTCAAAAAGTAGGTAAGATTAGTTAAACATGACATGTTTGCGACAAACTCATGCTGGTTCTTGTCAATTTTGCATTTCTGTCTAAATGCTCACAGGTAGTCTGCTTCAGGCTTTTGCCCAGAACAGTTGTCAAACAGTAATTTTCTAGGTCCTTCATCTTCTACTTTTGAAGATGTAGATGCTTGCTTTCCTTGTTTTTCTAGGCCTTGCCAATTTTTCGCTGGGACTCAAAAATTTCACCTCTAGTTTTACCTTCAGTAGAATCAGATGTAATACATCCTGCCCTGGAGAGTTGGATTCATTTAAAATTAATGAAATGCTATATTGCTCTCTCCTTGTCTATCTTCAAGTTGCAACTTTTTCTTCCCACTATTGGGCACAGAAAGGTGTAAGAGTAGGTCTAGGACTGAAAGACCTTACACACACAGACACACACACACACAGCTGCAGATTTTCCCCTTATCAATGGAGAAAGTTGCCTCCTAGCCAATGCACCACAGTGCTTTGAGGGAGAGTCTCAGTAAATTTCTATCCTAATGTACATTTATTAAGATCATTGTAATTCTAAATTAAAGAGCTTATATGCTGGATTCCTTGTATTACTATTTCTTTTACCTTAATTTTCCCCCCTAAAGACAACTAGCTATCTAGAGTTCTTTTTCATTACTGAGAGAGGATAAATATAAAACACAAGTATTTCATCTTTTTGCCATCTCCTATTATTAATTCATATCTTTTTCTTTGCAATAGTCTTACGGCTTCTTTGCCTTTTTATTCCTGACGGAGCAGAAAGAGCCTTTTATGTTGTTTGGGGTATTTTTCACAAGCCTCAGCTCCTTCTGAACTTTAAGCTTTCTGGCAACTGCTTTATATCCTTTTTTGGTTATACAATCTTCCTTCCATTGCCTATAGATATCCTTTTTCTTTTTAGCATTTCAGGAAGCTGTGTATATCCACACTGATCTTTCTTACAGTCTACTACTAGCTTGTGATTGTATCTTTCCCTCCCCCTTCTACTAGCAATTGCTTGCGATTGTACCTTTAATTGTTTCACAAGATTTCCCATCCTTCTCAGTCATTATTCTCTGTCAGATTTTTAAACAATTTGATCTAAAATAGCTCTCATCTGAGTTCCCCGAGGCCCTGGTGTGTTATAATCCAGAAAATAGTTTGGGTTCTCTTCAGGCAAGAAGTCAAACAATGCACATGACCATGTAGATAACCATTAAATGTCCTTTGCTATCCATGTTTAATAATAATAATAATAATAATAATAATAATAATAATAATAATAATAATAATAATAATAATAATAATAATAATAATAATAATAATAATAATAATAATAATAATAATAATAATAATAATAATAAACAAGTTGGAAGGGACCTTGGAGGTCATCGAGTCCAACCCCCTGCTCAGGCAGGAACCCTACACCATTTCGGACAAATGGCTGTCCAGTCTCTTCTTAAAAACTTCCAGTGTTGGAGCATTCACCGCTTCTGGAGGCAGGTTGTTCCACTGGTTAATTGTCAGGAAGTTTCTCCTTCGTTCTAGGTTGCTTCTCTCCTGGATGAGTTTCCATCCGTTGCTTCTTGTCCTGCCTTCAGGCGCCTTGGAGAATAGCTTGACTCCCTCTTCTTTGTGGCACCCCTGAGATATTGGAACACTGCTATCATGTCCCCCCTCGTCCTTCTCTTCATTAAACTAGACATACCCAATTCCAGCAACCGTTCCTCATATGTTTTAGCCTCCAGTCCCCTAATCATCTTTGTTGCTCTTCTCTGTACTCTTTCTAGAGTCTCAGCATCTTTTTCACATAGCGGTGACCAAAACTGGATGCAGTATTCCAAGTGTGGCCTTACCAAGGCATTGTAGAGTGGTATTAATACTTCACGTGATCTTGATTCTATCCCTCTGTTAATGCAGCCCAGCACTGTGTTGGCTTTTCTTAGAATCTTCTGTAACATGGACCCTGTCAAACTCTCACCAAAACTCCTGTTATGTTCACTGTTCAGACACTTGAGTCGGTCTTCCAAATGCTGCTTTTCTAGATGTGCTCTCACCTGGACTAAGACTTTTTCCCATTGCAAAGAATATAGCCTTATATCCAGTGGTGTGCTGGTCAATGTTTAAGAACTGGTTCTTCAAGCTCCTTTGCCACTGTCATTCTCTGCTGGTACCCGCAGAATAGCTGATCAGCATGCTAAGTATAGTGGCTCAGTTCTGCTTGCGACTGGCTTGAAAAAAATCCAGAAAATTTAACAATTCGTTCTCATGAGTTGGTATGAGCTAACGCCAGCATACCACTTCTTACATGTAGCCTTAGAAAATGTCTTGAGTGTCAGGCTAAAGTACATTTCTTTTACAATATTTATTAGTTTTCTATACAGTTCTTTCAGCAAAAACTATCCTGCCTTCACATTTCTTTCTGAACAATTAAAGGAGAGCCATTCCTATTTTTCTTGCAGAAAATAAGCCAGTTGTTCCTGATGATTCAGTACTAGAATGGCATTGACCTGGATCAGTATTAAAAGATTACAATGTGATCAGCACAAATACTGCAAAAATAATTGTACTACGTTTGCTGTTTCTTGGGAAGCTATTTTTCACCTAATAAAGACTGTATACATAAGCATGCTTATGACTAAGAAGTTTTTTAACCAAGATTTTCTATTAATACAGTAAGATAATACACAAATGGAAAAAATCTTCAGAATGATAAATCCTGAAGGTCACCCTAACTCTAAAATGTATTCATGTGCCATTCCATTTTACTTAGGAAAGTATCAGTTATTCTTTTGGTCATGCATAATCCAAATTAACATTATTAAAGGTTGTAGAATTTATCTTTGATGTACATTAGTAAGAGCTCGGTTATAACATGCTTTACACTCAGTTCTGAAGAAACTAAACCTTAGAAAATAATTATAATCACAAATACTAATTTGAAGATACTTTATTTAACTATCAAGTTTTAAAAGTTACTGTATCCTATATATTTCTAGAATAGGTATTCCAAAATTGTCATACCTTGTTCCAAGCACATTGTGAAGCAAAAAAAAAATTAAAAATACCCAACTGAAAGTGGCATATATAATGGATAGGTGCTAAACAATATTTATAGTCTTAAAAAATTGAGATGGCAAACCATCCATGGCAAAATTAGATAAAAATAATTATTCACACATATTTCTTAACTAGAGTCCTTGTTTATTTTCAGACTGGGTCTCATACACAAGACTACTGTAGCCTAACATGTCTTTGAGGTGCTCTTCATGACCAAGGTTTTTGTAGTTATTAGTAAGTGTCACCAATTTTAATAATGCCAATGAGGCATTATTAGCTTGGATCGCAGCATTCATCACAATTCTAGTTCACTATCAATACCACCTAAACCTGTTATCTGATGAAATCCATAGACATTCCTGCACTGAATATTATGTACTGAAAACCATTATGCTACATATATTTTAAACAGCATCATATGAACTAATTATAAATACAAGTCAAGTGACTCCAAATATGGGAAGTACTTCAGGAATACATAAATGTCAGGATTATTTCCATAACACTGAGAGAAGGGTTAAGGCTAAAAATACGGAACCTAGAATTGTTAATAATGTAATAATAGATACTAAAATTAAAATATGCAGCCTCTGTTTCAAATATAAATTACTGGTGTTGTAACTAAAATGAAATAGAAAGTCTCTGCTGTAGACACTCTATTTGTGGCACCGTTATTGTATTTTACTTTCAAAATTTCTAATTGTGCAACATGGTTAAGGAAATAGGAATATTGATGCTAGTAGTGAGCAATGGGCAGTCGTGGTGGGAGGAGAGACAGAGGTCTACATTAGTTTAAATCAGCACTGGGTGAAATTAAAAATGATATACCAAAACCCTATAGTGAAAAAATACATTAAAAGAAAACCACATTGGATCACTCTTCTGTAGGATACTCCTGAAATTTAGAACTGAAGGAGTGAAAAAAATCCCTGAAATCAAACCATTTTTTCTCAGTAAAACTCAGAATTCCCGAGGTGTACTGGGGAAACTGACCACCCACCAGAGTTGCAAAGAAAGGTCTACATTTAGTTTTGCTTCAAGTTTGCCACAGCTAGGTCCAAAATAAATCATTTAAATTTTCAAACATAGCTGAGTGAGATCACTGAAGTATGGAGCTACTTTCAGTTTTGCACAGAATTCTTATGTAAAAGTGCTTTAATTTATTGCACAATTGTGGATAAGATACTTTGCAACTGCTTGCAATGTCTAATCTATGATTGCTTTTCAAACTATACCCAAGTATACAAAACACTAGTGGTAAACTGAATTATTTGTCCTTTTTTCTCCCCCCCCCCCATTTCCTTGCATCTTCTTTGGAGAAGAATTGGAGGTACCTAGGAATCTATTTGCATGACATGGGTTTAGTGCATTACATAGGAAATGAGGAGACAAGATCTCATAAAAAGCATGTTCTATTCCCTATCTAATGCCCAACTCACAAGAAGCAACTCTGGGCAATTTACAATTTCAAGAAACATAAAAACCATAAGATAAAATAATACAGTTAAGACTTCAGAACAGCAGGATAACAAAAGAACAGAGATAATAGCAACAGAAGTAACAATAATAACAGAAGCAACTTAAGCCAACTAACAACAACAACAATAGAGCTGGAAGGCACCTTGGAGGTCTTCTAGTCCAACCCCCTGCTCAGGAGGGAAACCCTACCATTTCAGATAAAGGGCTGTCTAGTCTCTTCTTAAAAACTTCCAGTGTTGGAGCATTCACAACTTCTGGAGGCAGGTTGTTCCACTGATTAATTGTTGTAACTGTCAGGAAGTTTCTCCTTAGTTCTAGGTTGCTTCTCTCTTTGGTTAGTTTCCATCCATTGCTTCTTGTCCTGCCTTCAGGGGCTTTGGAGAATAGCCTGACTCCCTCTTCTTTGTGGCAGCCACTCAAATATTGGAACACTGCTATCATGTCACCCCTCATCCTTCTCTTCATTAAACTAGACATACCCAATTCCAGCAAGCGTTCCTCATATGTTTTAGCCTTCAGTCCCCTAATCCTCTTTCTCTGTACTCTTTCTAGAGTCTCAACATCTTTTTTACATCGGGGTGACCAAAACTGGATGCAGTATTCCAAGTGTGGCCTTACCAAGGCATTGTTGTTGTTGTTGTTAGTTGTGAAGTCGTGTCTGACCCATCGCAACCCCATGGACAACGCTCCTCCAGGCCTTCCTGTCCTCTACCATCTTTTGGAGTCCATTTAGCTCACGCCTACTGCTTCAGTGACTCCATCCAGCCACCTCATTCTCTGTCGTCACCTTCTTCTATTGCCCTCAATCTTTCCCAGCATTAGGCTCTTCTCCAGTGAGTCCTTCCTTCTCATTAGGTGACCAAAGTACATGAGTTTCAACTTCAGGATCTGGCCTTCTAAAGAGCAGTCAAGTTTGATCTCCTCTAGGACTAACCGGTTTGATCGCCTTGCAGTCCAGGGGACTCGCAGGAGTCTTCTCCAGCACCATAGTTCAAAGGCCTCAATTCTTTTGCGCTCAGCCTTTCTTATGGTCCAACTTTCACAGCCATACAGTGCAACTGGGAAAACCATGGCCTTGACTATACGTACTACCAAGGCATTATAAAGTGGTATTAACACTTCACGTATTTCTCCTTCAAGAGATTTACATTTTCTATATGTTCATCCTAATTTAGCCTAGTGTTTGGTGGAGGAGCCGTGTTTAGGGAAGGACAGAAAGGTCAAGGAGACTGCTGTTCCATAAGGTAGACAGAGGAGACATTCCCCTTGGTCCCACTAAGTGGCACTGTTTCATGGAAGAACCTGAGGTATGCCCACTCTGCCAGTCTCATAATATGAGTAGAAAAATTGGGACACAGGAAGTTCTGCAAATAATACAAACCAGTACCATGAAAGGCTTCATAGGTGATAACCAGAAACTTATCAGGAACCAGTGCAATTTGGGTGCACTGTTCAAAGTTGGACTAGGGCATTTGGGACCAGCTGTAGATTCCAGATGGCTTTCAGTACAGTGCATGAACAGTGTATTGGAGTAGTTTAGATGAAAGGTGACTAGGGCATGACTCACTGTGAGCAGACTTCCTGATCCAGGAATAGGCACAATTGGTATGTAAGAAGGATTTGTGCAAATGCCTTCCTAGACGCAATTGTTACCCATGGTTCCAAGAGGAGTTGAGAGTCTCACACAGAAGTCCCCAACCCTTTGGGCACCAGGGACCGATTCTGTGGAGAGAGGTTTTTCCACGGACCAGAAGGTGCATAGTTTTGTGTGCTGTCGGCATCCAACGGATGGGGCTTTGCTTGTTTGTGCGGACCAGTTGTTGGCATGCCCTGGCCCGGGACTGGTCCACAGACCGGGGGTTGGGGACCCCTGGTCTAAAGGTTATGAACAGATCATCATGAGACCTAATGGCACAGTGGTTAGAATGCAGTACTGCAGACTAGCTCTGCCCATAGTCTGGAGTTCGAGCCTGACGGGCTCAAAGTTGACTCAGCCTTCCATCCTTCCGAGGTTGGTAAAATGAGGACCCAGATTATTGGAGGCAATATGCTGACTCTTAGAGAGGGTTGTAAAGCACTGTGAAGGGGTATATAAGTCTAAGTACTATTGCTATTGCTATCATGAAAAAAAATCTATATGGTCACTAAGAGTTGACACTGATGGCACAATTAATTAATCATGAAACAATATTAATAGACAATTATTGATACAATTAGATAATATATCCAATCTTAATGAAAAGTGGATTAGTTGTAAGGAAAGGAAAGAGTATATGGAAGGTTCTTAGAACAGAGTGAAAAAGAACATCATAAAGAGCATGCAACAGAAATATGATGAGTTATGTTGTCTGAAAAAGGATGCTTCATGGAAATATTAATTCAACAGAGACTACAGATGATGGAAGAATGCACATAAGAATGATTGCTGCCAAAAATAATAAAATACATTGCATAATGTGAACATAAAGCAAAGACAGCAAGAAACAGTGAAGAACAAGACAGAACATGCAGGAAAAACTGCAACTTTGATGAAGAAATTTGGGTTAAGGCAGATCTTCCAGCAGAGTGTATGCTATTAAAACTAAAGTATAAAATGATTTGGATTGAAATTGAAGTAAGAGAATACTAGAAGGAATAAAGATTGATATGAGAATAATAACAATAAGTTGAAGATTGGAATTGAAATAATTGCTGTTAAGTGCCCAAGAAAACATCAAGAGAATGATGAAAAATGTAAGGATGAAGAAGTAGATAGTATTGGAGCAGAAATGTTAAAATAGGGATATGATTTGCTTTTGGAGTGGCTCTGTGATTTGTTTGTAAATACGCATCTGTGCCTGAAGATTGGAAGAATGCTGTTATTGTTCACTTGCACAAAAGGAAATTTAACAACAGTGAATGTAAGATAAACAAACTAGAATTTGTTAAGTGTGCCTAGAAAATGGCAATGTACAACATCTGGAAAGTGCAGTGTAGCTTTAATCTGGGAGAGGTCATCACAGATCAGATTTTTGCTGTTCATTAAGTATTTGAAAAACATGAATATGAGAAAGAAAAATTACTGTTGTAAAATTATTATATTCATTGTGACAAAAGTGTGTAATAAAATGAATAGGTATGAATTATGGGGTTTTTTGTGCTGGAGTTGAAACTTGGATGCTGAATATAGCAAGGATGGTACAGGATGGAACTAAATTGTGCGAGAATAGATTGAATTCTTAGCTAATGGTGTAATGTTGAGCAAGGAGTAAGTGTAGTATCCCCTTGTTTGTTTAAGGTTACTGGACAGCTTTCTGTTTAACATTTGAATTAGGCTTCACTTCCCATATTTTTTTCAAATTGCCAAAAGCATGAATTCTCTTCCCAATATGGCTATATGAGCAAAGAACTATAATCTTATTCATGATTTGCAAAGTAGGTAAACTCTCCTTTCAATGAAGCTTGGTTTCTTAAATAGGCATGTGATGTCAAAATTGTTTTTAACTGCCTCAGCAGGAAGCTGGCATAGGTAGAGCTTCTCCAAGACAAGCAATGCTAAGAAAATTTATTAGTCAAGGTAGGAACTACCATTATGAAAGAATTCTAACCACATTCAAATCCTTGCACTTCTCTTTCCCACCCATAAGATATAACAGTTTGAACCCACTCTTTTGGACACAAAGGATGTGTCAACTTTCAAACAATCTTGGCTGCAGCCATCTTCACTTCATTTTCGGTTGCCACAGCAATGGGAAGGGGGAGATGTATTCTTTTAGTTTAGACATAACAATAACTGTTCTGTGGGAACCAAGGTCAAGCTACCTAGGTTTTGGTGGGCTGAAGCTTCCACTAGAAAGCCCGCCAAAGTAGTTAATTGGGGATTGTGATTTATGACATATTGCAGGGTGGGAAGTTCATCTTGTTACTTTCTAACCTTGGGGGGGAAACTTTCAGTCTTGGTTTCCCCTTTGTTCGAGCGACACTATGTAGCCATTAAATGTGTTCTTTGAGGAAAGCAATTGCCTTGGAGTTCTTATTTCTACTGGTCTCATCTATCAGAACCATGACAGGATGATTTCTGCCGCTGTATCTCTGTATTATTAGAAGATTAGCCTAATTTCAGGCTGTTTTACTTGCAACCTTCAAAGAACTGATTCTCACATTTTTCTTGGTAGCACTGAGGAAGTTTACCATTCAATTCTTTCAATTTTTTTGTTTTAATTTTCAAATTTACTCTATAAACATGGGATTACCTGATGAATTCTCATTTAACTACTAATCAGATCCTACCTCTTTAATTTTACTGAGAACAAAGCTGGTTTGGTGATGGTACCTATATGGAAATGCCCTTGGAAGTACTCCCTGTGTTCCATGATGCTTGTTCAAAGGTAACAGAGCACAGAACTACAGTCTCAAAAAAAAGGGCTAGAGAGCGACAATTATACAGGTAGCCCTCAACTTACAGGGGTGGCCCAGTGACTTAGCCATTAAGACACAAGGCTTGTGGGCTGGAAAGCCGGCAGCCCAGGTTCGAGACCCAAGCGCCACGCAATGAGGAGAGCTCCCCTTACTTGTCCCAGCTCTTGCCCACCTAGCAGTTTGAAAGCATGCAAATGCAAGTAGATAAATAGGTATCACTTTAGTGGGAAGGTAACAGTGCTCCATGACGTCATGCTGGCCACAAGAACCCAAAAATGTCTTCGGACAGCACTGGCTCAATGGCCTTGAAACGGAGATGAGCACCGCCCCCTATATTTGGCAACAACTAGTGGAGTAAAATTTGCAGGGATCTCTTTACCTCTACCTTGACTTACGATTGCAATTGAGCCCAAAATTTCCATTGCTAAGCAACACAGTTAAGTGAGTTTTGACCCATTTTACAATCTTTCTTGCCATAATTGTTAGGTGAATCGTTGCAATTGTTCAATTAGTAACATGGTTGTTAAGTGAATCTAGCTTTCCCATTGACTTTGCTTGTCAGAAGGTCACAAAAGGCGATCACATGACCCTGAAACACTGCAACTGCATGCCAGTTGCCAAGCATTCCAATTCTGATCACGTGACCATGGGGATGTCGCTACGGTCGTAAATGTGAATGGTGGTCATAATTCACTTTTTTCCAGTGCTGTTGTAACTTTGAAAGGTCACTAAATGAATGGTTATAAGTCAAGGACTACCTGTAACACCCCACATCAGCCATAAAATCTAAAAAATAATTCATTGTATTTTAGCTCTCTTGTCCCACTTTTCAGCTAAGCCTACCATCCAGAGTGGCTTTGTGTAATAAAATGAATGAAAACCCCAAGATATACCACCTGAAGAAAAGATGGGAAATAAATCAAATAGTTTCATGAAAATGAGATACCATGTTGCAATGTTCTTGGTAAAGTATGGTGCCTGCAAAAGGCTAATTCCAGTATTAATATTGCATTGCATTGCAACTCTGCCTTTTCCTCCTTAATAGATTTTGGGACTGCAGGAAGAAAAAAAGACAGGAAAATTAAAATTAAAGCTATCATCTTGACACTGCCACTCACTTGCTCAATAGATTCTCTGTTTAAAATAGAGCAGATGATGGAACAATAAAAGGAAGCGCCAGTTATTTGATTGGCTAAGTCAATATAAGTTTCACATTCAGTCCTTCACATTGATTTTTGGAAGGGAAAGTGAGTTTACAGCAAGCTACCATCTATCTCTCTTCCTTCACTTCCTGGTACTTCCAGCACTGAGCCTCTCCTGTCCTGCTCAAAGTGCCGTGGGTCAGAAGTAACCAATCTCTAATAAAGGTCAGTAGATTGAATAGATGGGAAAACTAACAGATGAACTCTGGCAAGGCTATCATTTACCTTTTTGTAATATCCAATCAAAATTACTTAAGCATGATAGATAGAATTGTTCTTCAAGATCAAACCTATTTACATAAAGGACCCAATTCTCAGATAGGCCAACTCAGAATTATTATTTTTAATCCCACTACCAGAGCCTCGCTGAATGATAACAAAAAATAGTACAAGCTCAAAATTTACGTGAGAATTTTTATAAAATGTTTTATAGATGGCACTTGGACCCTTCAACTATGTCTCGTATTTATGCGAACTATGATTCCAAGTGTTGGAGGTGTGGACATCCAGATGCAACTTTTTTTCATATGTGGTGGACTTGTAAGGTTATTAAGGCTTTTTGGATACAATTGTGGTGGATCTTACAGCAAATTTTTTAAAAAAGGATTACTTTTCTTCCACAGTTGTTTCTTTTAGGTATTGTGCAAGATTTAGATGTAAAAGAAACAAATTTGATGCTTTATTGTCTAACTGCTGCCCGCTTGTTGATAGCCCAAAATTGGAAGAGCCCAATTCTGCCTACAATGGAAGACTGGAGATTGAAAGTTTCGTATCTTGCTGAAATGGCAAAGATTTC
>NW_015388868.1:46520-58858 GCF_001527695.2 Protobothrops mucrosquamatus
TTTATATTCAAAGGAAGCATAGAGTGGTAGAATATAACTTAGGTTTTTAGATTTTTTTTTTTATCTTGTTTATTCTTTCTATCCCTTTTTGTAGTTTAAGATACTTTGTGGAGCTAGGGATATTAGTATTTGTTTACTTATATATGAATATTATCCTGGGATTAGGTTTGGGAAGTCTGGGGGGGGGATGGGGGGTATTTACTTGTTATTGAGTTTATTATGCTTTTGATTGCCTTGTTATGATGGAAAATAATAAAAAAAAAATTGGGAAAAAAAAAATAGTACAAGACACCATTGCCCATGCCCCAAATTTGATAGTGACAGTCCTAGGCTGCAT
The DNA here is from genome assembly GCF_001527695.2 of Protobothrops mucrosquamatus. Lineage (NCBI taxonomy): Eukaryota > Metazoa > Chordata > Lepidosauria > Squamata > Viperidae > Protobothrops > Protobothrops mucrosquamatus. The sequence goes on from NW_015388868.1 coordinate 46,858, forward strand.
TAACAGAGGGATAGAATCAAGATCACGTGAAGTATTAATACCACTTTACAATGCCTTAGTAAGGCCACACTTGGAATACTGCATCCAGTTTTGGTCGCCACAATTTAAAAAAAAAATGTTGAGACTCTGGAAAGAGTACAGAGAAGAGCAACAAAGATGATTAGGGGACTGAAGGCTAAAACATATAAGGAACGGTTGCTGGAATTGGGTATGTCTAGTTTAATGAAGAGAAGGACGAGGGGGGACATGATAGCAGTGTTCCAATATCTCAGGGGTTGCCACAAACAAGAGGGAGTCAAGGTATTCTCCAAAGCACCTGAAGGCAGGACAAGAAGCAACGGATGGAAACTAATCAAGGAGAGAAGCAACCTAGAACTAAGGAGAAAGTTCCTGTCAGTTAGAACAATTAACAAGTGGAACAACTTGTCTCCTGAATTGTGGGTGCTACAACACTGGAGGTTTTAAAGAAGACAGCCCTTTATCTGAAATGGTATAGGGTCTCCAGCTTGAGCAGAGGGTTGAACTAGAAGACCTCTAAGGTCCCTTCCAATTCTGTTATTCTGTTATACTATTTTTCAGACTTGAGCATGTGGACTTCAACTCCCAGAATTCAGCATGCTGGCTGGAGAATTCTGCGAGTTGAAGTCCACATGGCTTAAAGTGGTCAAGTTTGAGAAACACTGAAACATTCTATCAATGCTGCTCTTCATGAGATGGCAAACATCGTGTTCTAGGGATGTAGTTCAACATCACATTGGGATCTTTAACTCTATTTCTTCTCAAGATTATATTACCATATGGGTTATTTTTAACTCCCCACAAGAGTATAACTTCTTACAAGGCCATCATAAAAAATAATATCCCTTTTTTAAAACATTCTTTAAGGGGCAGATAGGTATATAGTCACATTTTTGTTGAATTTCATTTTGCATCCTAAGAAGTATATTTCACATTTTGAAAAAAGGCCTGGATCTAGTGATTTCCCAAAAATAGATATTCTAATCTCATTTCATAGTTCACATATATAACCAATACTTAATTTTATGTTTTACTATCTTTCCAGCTAGCTGGTGAGCATGCCTTGCCTACTAGTTCTGTCTCTGCCTCCTATGCCATTTCTTACAAAACTGCTCAACTGTCTGACACTTTTTTAAACTTTTTTAAAAGTTCCACCAAGTTTTCCCTTGTAGGCCAAATAACCAGATATAAAACTGTAACATTGGGATATATAACTCTAAAACTGTAGTGGAGGAAAAAAGGCGTTAAACAGGTAGCAGTGGTGGAAATGCTGACCTTTTATTTCTTTCTGGGTGAAATTAACAAATATTCTAACAATTATTCCCTTTCTAGTTTCGGGGAGAACTATAACATACTTTTATTCCATTAGTCCTTAAAAAAGATTAAAAAAAATTTTTTAGAAGGGAATCCACCAACCAGGGCTGTGTTAACCTTAGTATGGATGAAATTCCAATCTGTCATTGTAACCAAAGCAGAGGACAGGGTTGAAATGTGGAGCAGGATTTCTTAAACTGGGCATTTCCAACTTGTTTATATGCAGGACACAAGCAGAAAACCCAAAGATTCTAAAACTGATCTGCAGAGGCAGACATGGCACATCATCTTGTTATCTGGGATAATAGAGGTCATACCAATTCATCTATTGCAGCAAAATCAATTTTGTGAAAAGCGATGCCTTTCCTGTAGATAATGACTTTAATTTCAGGTTTTGAAAAACTACAAATTAACCTTCAGAAGAACAGGTGGCAGAAAGAGTGTTTTTTCATCTGCTATTGTGTCCCGCTCAGATTTCTTCAGAATAAAGGTTGCTATTTGAGGCAAAATGTAGTTGAATTGTCAAAGTTCTTTACAGGAGAAACAGCTTTGAACATTCATTTTGGAGGATGTTACAGTTTCCTGGGTTTTTTTGCCTTCTTTCCCTCTTAAAAATGGCTCTTTAAAATGACAACGTTAAACAAACAAAGCTGGCTAACTAACCAACCAACCTTGTGACAATAGATTTGTTTACTACTCTACAGTCTGAAAGTAAAATATTTTCAGACTGTAGAGTAGTAAACAAATCTACTGACACAAGTTTGTTATGCCACATATTAAATGGCCTTTAGAGAAGAAAATTCTTTGAACAGGACCTCTGACCCTTGTTTCTCAGAAAACATGATTGATCTGTTTGCTATAACTTATAGTACTTTCCAATGAAATATTTAAATATTTGTTGTTGTTAGTTGCGAAGTCATGTCCGACCCATCACGACCCCATGGACAACGTTCCTCCAGGCCTTATTTAAATATTAAGTAAGATCAGGGCTTTTTTTTCTCATAGAACGCCCAGAATGGAGTTCCGGCACCTTTTTTGGATGGAACCTTGTAGGGTAGGCAAGGCGGGTTGTATAACATATGTGAGTTCCGGCATCTTTTTTTTTTTTTTTTAGAAAAAAAGCAGAGTAACATCAAATTACGGTGTAATTTAAACAAGATTTACTTCAGTAAAAAAAAAAGTGGCAGACTCCTAATTGAAACCCTAATCTGAATCTGCTACATACTGTACTAATTACCTCTAAGTCTTAGAGATGCAGACTGCTTCTAGACAAATCTGATATTTCACACCGATTCATTAACTTCAAAATGTTTCTCATGCTAATCCTTCACCAACCAACCTCTCAACTGTCTCCCTTTCAGGATCTTCCTCAGAACCTATTTCTTTCTATCCAACCCACACCCCACCAGTTTGCATCTGAGACCCCTCTATGTCTCCCAAGTGGCCTAATTGGAACAATATATTCCAGTCTGCCTTATGCTTAGAACTCACATTGCTGCCACAGGGAGGCGTTATGCTCCTCCAGAATCAGATCTGGGGGTGTGCAATCTCAAGCACAGTACAGTACATATGTTGGGCAGATGAGCTGATTTATTTTTGGCTCAGGTGTGGTCTAACCCAAACCCTGGGCGGATGGGGTGGGGGTGGGGGAGATAGTTTTTCCATTTGCCTCACTGAAATACTGCAGAGCTTCTGGGCGATCTGTTTTCCTGTAACTCTTGCCTCAGCCCACCTCCCCGGCTCCTGGGATTCAGCTGATGTGTTCATAAGTCCTTAAAAGAAAAAGGCAGCCTGACAGATTCCCCTCATGGCAACCTTTCAGAAGCACATCATCCTGCAGAATCCACCTTAGACCACAGCCAAGACTGTCAGTTCTGCTTTGGCTGCTTTCAGGTTCTTGGAATTGTTCCAGACAGCACGGTAACCCCAGCAAAGGAAATGGGGATGATCTTGACAACAGCCTTGTCTGCTTCCCATTGTTTCTGGCATAAAGCCAGCTAGCCTGCTATAGACCAGGCTGCTCTTTTGTTTAACTACTTTCAGGTGGATAGTCAAAGAAGGAAGAGTCTAGCCCAGGGGTCCTCAACCTTGGCAACTTTAAGACTTGTGGACTTCAACTCTGAGAATTCTGGGAGTTGAAGTCCACAAGTCTTAAAGTTGCCAAGGTTGAGGACCCCTGGGCTAGCCATTTCTTTTCCTTCCTTGCTTTTGGTTGGAGAAGGTAAAGATCTATACCTTGTAAAGTGCCTTGCAAAGTACAATTTTAGCTGTTGGGAACAGAATCTAATTGCAAAACTGCCACCATGCTATTATTTTACTTAGCAAGAACCTTCCACCTCCTAGAAACTTTTCAGTGCAACAATGGAATGGAGTCCTGGCATTTCTGCAGCTATTCCTTTGCAACAATTATTCAAGCTGATTGTAAAAAGTTTTTTTAAAAGTAGATAAGCATGGAGATTACCTACTAGAAACATGAATGTGTGCATGCATTCTATTTAGCTCCCCCTCCCCTGAGGGCATGTATGTGTGTGCATAGAGTGGTATCTTTTTTTTTGCTCCAAGATTTCTTATTGCTTAGATAAATTACTGAATAATATATATATATATTTGTACTCTCCTATTAGTCAGCTGGAAAGAGAATATTGATGGGCTCATAGTTTCCTGACTTGGCATTTCAAGGTCAGCAGAATACCATCTACAATCAGATTTAAGAGAGACGGGAGAATGAAAACAGCACTATCATGTAAGAAGGACCTTTAGAACAGGGCTTTTCAACCAGTGGTACGGGTGCCACCTGTGGTACATTGGCACCTGGCAGGTGGTACGCGACCATCCTAGAAAAGTGGGGTAGTGGGGGAGGGGAATGAGCTGAACTGGTGGCAGCACCGCAGAAGCCTGAGCGAGAGATGGCTGGAGCTGCAGGGCTGTCAGGACTCAGTGGAAGCACCAGGATCAGTGCCGCTTTCCAGCTGATCGGGGCTGTCAGGGCTCAGTGGAAGCACCAGGATCAGCACCAGGCTCCAGCTGGAGCTCGGCGCTGATCCTGGCGCTTCTGCTGAGCCCAGAAGAAGCACCGATCAGCTGGAATGTTGCAGCATCTCCAGGGTCTTGTGATTTATATTCAGATGCTTGGCAACTGATTCATATTTATGACAGTCACAGTGTCCCAGGGTCATATGAAGTAACCAAAACCTGCTGCAACCACCCAGCAGACAGGTGGAATAAAAACCAAACACCCCCCACCCCACCTCCGCTGCCAATCCTCAAAAGAAATGCTCACAACAATGAAAACCTCGGACAGGAGGAAGAGCGCGGCCAGGTGGGCAGGCAGGTGTCTTGCTCGGCTGTGGCTTGGGGGGCACTTTTTTCAGTGCCATTATAACTTCGAACAGTCATTAAGCGAACTGTTGTAAGTCGAGGACTACCTGTACTTTATCACTTTTTTCCTTTTTTTTTTTTTTTTTTTGGTCATCAAGTTTTTGACACCTTGCTAGGCGACTGATGGTACTCGGATATTGCCATATCCTAAAAGTGGTACAATGGGTGAAAAGGTTGAAAAGCCCTGCTTTAGAAAACCATACACATTGTTAATTTATGAGACAGATGAGTTGTTTAATAACAGGCAGCCAGAAAATGGAGGGAAATCCTATTCTACAAGATTGAGAAATAGAAAGGGTTATAGGAAAACATGGCCTGGTAATGGAAACAAATGGATAGAGAAACACAAAAGCTTACAAAAATGAAGATTGAAAGGCCATTTAGAAACAGGAGCTAAAATCTCTCAGGTAGGCTTTTAAAAACTGAAAGGGGCAGGTCCATTTCTGTTTTGGCCTTTTGCTTTTGTTTTCCTGTTTGAGCTCTTCCCCAGCTGTGGCTAAAACCAGGGTGAACTTGGGAAAGCAAGATCCCTATTTGAACATGAATTTCTTTTAGAGTTAGGATTTCAGCTGAATTAACCTTCTCTTCTTAAATTTCTTTTTCCCCTCTCCCTTGTTAGTTCTTTAACTTCGATTGACATACTATAATAAAGACATGAATTCTTAATGCATCAGTGACAATTATTTTGAGCAAAGGGGATTCTTCTTATTGAAGTAACCTATTCAAGGACAAAATTATTGCCATTTGTGTGAGCTGAGCTCAAGCCAACATTTTTCAGATCTGCACATACATGCATGTGCACCATTACACAGATCTACACAAAAATTAAACATTTCTCCAATATACCAATCTATCACTAGAGTGCACTGCTAAATTTTCACAATGTTTTGGTCTTTGCTCAACCAAGCCTGTTTTTTCTAGCTTGGTGGTTGGAATTGTTCAAATTACAACCTTATAATTACACAATTACAAATTGTGATGCTGTGAAGGTCTTGCAGATAGTTTTGCATCATCAACATCAACAAAGTTTTATATAAAGTCCACAATTATTATTTTTGTTTTTAAAAACCCCTTAATGGCTGATTAACAAATCTCTTAACAATGATCCAATTACTGATTTTGATGTTATTGCGGTAAAAAGAAATAATGTCTGTTTCAGGTTAAATTCAGTTCCTTCTGATTTCATGGATATGTCCATGTTATTTTTTTAGCAGCAATATGGAAGTGTTTTTCTATTTTATATTGTAGGATTTTTTCCCCACCTTTTGTGACTGGTTCTGGAATTCCTTGGAGATTTCCCATCAAAAGTTAAGCAGGTTTACTATACTTGCTTAAATGCAAAAAGTATTAATATATAGGTCATTTAGAACCTTTATTTATCTGTATTTGCATCCCAGTTCTTATTTAAAAACAGGATGGTGGCAAGATGAAAAACATACAAATTCATTGCTTTAAGTAGCATTCAGTCTCCTTTGATGTCCACAATTGACACTCCCTAAGTATGAACTCACAGAGTTGAAACTTACTATCATTATGAAATTAGGTTACAGTGTATAAAATGGTTCTTCTTTTTCAGTCTTTATCCCATTACATTACAGTTCAAAATTCTTGATTTTAGATGGATTCATAAAACTTAAAAAATGTGAAATTATATATATATTATTAACTTTCCCTGTATTTAGTTTAGTAATAACATACAGAATCTTGTATTTTATGAAAAAGCTTTGTGCCCATTTTAATGAAATCTACTGACTAAATTAGTACATATACTAATAAAGACAATGGAAGCAGTTCACAACTGTACATCTGTCCACTTCATTTTGAGATGTAATTTCTATAACTGATGTTTGTAAAAGTATCATTGTAACCAGAATTTCCAACATTAACTAACAACAAAAATCTTAGATATCAAAATAAAGAGAAAAGCTGTGCAATTAAATGGACAATCAAAACTACCTTTCCTTACCAAATCATCCTAAAAGTTTAGAAAAGTGTCTTGAACTGGACCTCAGTATTCTTTTCTAAACTCTACAATATTATAGAAGTTGGATGGAACCATTAATCTAAACTGTAAAGCAGACTAGGAGAACTACATCTTCAACTATGCATCTCTCAACCCAACAAAAATTAGATGACTTAGCAAGCTCAGCAGAAAAGGGTAATTTACTTACAAGCTGAGCTGTCACAGACTGATTTCTTAAGCAATTCTTGGCTTGTACAGCTTTTAACACTACTGTTTGTTATTGTTTTTTAAATTTTTACAAAATGAAGTAGCTCTCTCTGGAACTCAAAAATAAAATAAAATTATAATAAGATATTGCTTTCTTTGGATGTTCTCATGGGGTCACATTTATTTATTTACCCCATTTCCCCTCCATTTCAGGTGTATCTGCAACTGAAACCATTCTTGAATTATTTAACTACACAATCCAAAATTTTTATGCAAGCTTATATCCATTAGTTTTGCTGGTAAGCCTCACTCCTAGGAATGGGCAAATTTGTTCCTACAAATTTGAACATGTGCCTAATTATGGTATGTTATACACTGTACTTTACAATATTTTTCAATATTGTAATGATAATTTTCATATATTGATATTTGCACGATTTCTCCAAAGTACCAATTTGTATGGAGAATGTAAGATCTACAGTACTCTCATAATAAAATCAAAAATATCATTTAAGAATAAATGTACATGAATTCACAGAACCTGTAATATATTCTTTACTTCACTAACATTTTTCAGCTACAGTATATATATATAATCTCAATCAGTTTCAAATACTCATGGCAAATGAGAGAGTGATATTTTCAGACATTTAGCTGCTTTCTTTAATAATCTACAAATTTTTAAAACAACTTAATGTGTTCCAATAGTTACAGAGGGAAAGAAAGTAACCAGGAGAAACCAGGAGACTGTGAGTTCTAGTCCCACCTTACCCATGAAATCTAACTGGGTGACTGATTTTAGGCCAATCTTCTTCTCTCAGCCCAACTCCACAGGGCTGTTGTTGTGGGGAAAATGGGAGGAGGAAGGAGTATTAGGTATGTCTGCTGCCTTGAGTTACTTAAAAAGTAATAAAGGCGAGTTAAAAATCAAAATCAAATCAATAAATAAACTGATACTAATATATCTTATAATATCACAGATGATTTTGATCAAATGTGGATAATCACAATTAAATCCAAATGTGCATTATTCATATTCTTGCATGCAATCACTTTGCTCTTTCCTTTTTGCAATGAATAAACTGTGAAGTTTTTGTAGACCAACATTTGCTTTATGTTCCAACAGGGAATGTATTAATAGCCTCCAACTTCAAATCATGGTTCCATTTTCTTGTTTGTTTGGAAACCATAAAAAATAGTTTCCCACTTAGAGCATAATGGAAAGCTATAATTAACCATTTCCTGGCTCACCTGCACAAAGAATGAACTGAAACAACTGCCTGTGAAATACAGGAAGCGTGTTCTTATTTTAGACTACAAAATGGAGATTTGTAAACTATGTGGATACCATACCTTTTTTACATTTTCAAAAAGGGGTTTTATCTATGCATTTATTATTTTTAAAAAATCTTTAAGAGAAGACATCACTACATTTAGAATAGCAAGGCACTTTTCCATTATATATTGCTGATCTAAATACTGAAATACAAAAATCACATCTGCAGGACTCATCATCTAAATGTACAAAATGTAACTTTGAACCCCAAGGGTCAAAATTATTATTCTTGCAAGAATTAGATTTTTTTTACAGGTACATATGGAACAATTACAGCTCCTTTAAAGCATACATGTTAAAAACTATTTTTAACTAATTCAAAGAAGTCAATTCTGGAAGCTTATATTCCATTCAACTATGCATCAAAGACAGTACAACAATGTAATATTGTGCTTATTAAAATATAAGAAAATGCAAAGCACTTTGCAAAGTATTATATTTTATAAGACATAATGGTAAAATATAAAGCTGATATTTAAAATAAATTACTAATTGTCAAAAAGTTATGAGATGCATCAAGTTAAGATAAATAATGTTAAAAAGTTGCAGAAAACTACTTGCATAGGAAATTATCACAGAATTACATACATTCAGCACTACGTATTCAACTTTATCATTCCTTCCTTCATCCTTCTTGTTTGCTAGTAGGGCTGCCAGATTATAACAGCTTGCTTAAAAAGTCAATATTAACATCCTTAAGAATTTTAAGTATATAGTAATGATTTATAACAATATTTGCTTTTTCTGTCTATGAAAAATACCATTGTGCATTTTCCCAATCAAATCACTATGCATTTCACCAAATCAAAACCACTAATATTAGACAATTAAACACACATTAATAATCTCAACCATTTACTGCAGCACTTAATCCTGTTTTAAGAAAGTATATTCTAACTGTGTTATGAGTGCGTATCAGTGCATTGTTTCACTTGTATAAGCACTGTCAGTGCAAAATATGAGAGCAATATCCATCTCTGAGGTTCTGAGTCATTGTTTTCCCCAGCTAATGTAGATTCTTTTGATTCGAAAACTACTATTTGAAATTTAAATATTTCAAATGTTTAAAAAACATACCTCTAGCTCTCGTGCTGAGATGCTTGCTGTTTGTACTTCCAAGCCACAATTTGCTCTCTTGGCTGTAAAATAAAAGGGATAATCCTTTGCCACCATGGTGGCTGAAGTAGGAGCAGTTTCAGAGATCACTGCTGATTCTGCAGTCTACCGAATACTGAAAGGAAAGCCAAGTCTTCTCTTTACAGCCTCTGAGGCGTTTAGCAGCTTGACGTTTGAACCTCCTCCTGCTGCTGCATTATTCAAGACAACTCTTGTATCCCACAGAAACAGGAAGCAGAACAGCTCTTGAGTATGTCAAGAAAGTGTAACAGAATATGGCTTATTCCTGAGACCCACCCACTGACACTGGATGGGAGGAGAATGGGTGACATATATCAGTTTACATCAGCAATATACAGCAAATTACTCAAAGCATATTCAGAAGTCAGTGAAAAAACTGCACTAAAACCATATACCTATATATTCAGAAAGCAAGGAAAAACAACACACACTGCTCATAGCCCTCAGCTGTTTAAAAATACTATGTGAATAATGAACATTTACATTTAAAGTGTAATATCCAGGAATATTAGCATACACACACACACACACACACACACACACAAAGGTGGAATTCTGTATGCTTAGTTCTACATTTTTATAAAACATCTTTCATATATACAATTCCTCCTCCATCCCTACCCACATATTCTAAAATGGTACACTCTCCTCAATCATAAGTTGTCTTATGAAAACAGATTCTGAAAACGGCATATAAAATGTTTACATACATAGACACGTGCACACACTCATTCAAACATACAGACACAAACTGTATTTATGTGAGTAGTGTTAATTATGGATATATATGCACTTAAAGAAATTAAATGTCTTTACAATTAAGCTCCTTCAATATTACTTTCTGAATTGTACTTATTGAAGTAGTGCTCTATGAGGGGAAAAAACTGAATCAAATGCTTGTTTATCTACCATTGTTGCCTTTTCTCATTGGGCAGCAGAAATGTCTGTTTAGACAGTTAAACTGCACTTCAGTTTAAACAGACAGGTTCTACTTCTCCAATGCAATTCAAGCAAAAAAATATGGCCCAATGGATTCTAAAATGTTTGAATCCATGTTGTCTACCAAAGTATAAAAGGAGGGGGATAAGACTTTTGGAGACACCTTAATGCAAGAGATACTGTATATGGCAAAATATTCTATACATATACTTTGTATTTTGTTTCTATTAACTTTGCCTATTAGCTGTTTAAAGTGCAATTGTAAAACAACGTATTTGGGGTGCAAGAAAAACAACTGTGATTAGAACAATGAGAAAAGGAAAAAAATATTTTCAGAAATATTACAGAGGAAATTGCAAACATTGCACAAGTTATCAACCATAAGGTATGATTTACTAAATATATGGACAGTTGTATATTTTTTAAAAAATGTAACCAAATTACAGCACTTAATTCTTATAATTTTTGTAAATGAATATTTTAAGGAGGCTTCAAACCTAAAATAAACTTTGCATTTTCAGATATTTTTTCATTGGAAATATTGTCTTTTTAACTAGCATTTTTCTTAAAGGTAACTAGTTTTAAAGGTACAGAATCACTTCTTCAGGATTATGTTTTAACTTGTTATTAATCAATCTAGAATTCCCCAGAAAATCAAGAAAAAATGTAAATATATTCTGTTATCAGGCAAGACTACAAATTGTTATAACAATCTACCTTTTCAAAAGTCTTAAATCATTTAGCACTGAGTTTTTTTTCATCTCCTGGGATCTGGATGCTAAACACTTTTTCCTCTGCAAACTCTAAGCATGCCCAATAGTGCAATGCCTGATAAAATCTGATACAAGGTCATTTTTGAGAATTTTACAATATTTATTTCTGAATTTGAATGTGGGTCTTGAAGAAACTCCAAATTAGGAAACATAAGAGACACTCAGAGCATTCCTGGAGGAAAACAGAGTGAACCCCATCTAAGTACTGTATAGGTAAGAACATTTCTTAAGAGTTATCCATTAGCAATAAGGCCAGTAAAATTATTATATCTGCACAAAGATGGCTGGTAGCCCTGATCATCTTGAGTAAGAGGGGTTCAGGAGATCACTTACAGGACGGCTGGGAGGACTATTCTCCACATCTATCAAATAAAGTTGCTCGGATTCAGTTGGAGTTGGAATCTGAATATACACATCTTTTGGATTTGCATCACCAAATAATTTGATGATCCAGATGAAGCAGATCTTTGGAATTATGAGTCCAGCTCTCTGTTTTTCAGATTAAGATCCCTCCTTATTGATTAAGGACTCTCAAGAGGTAGAGAATGCTTATTTGAGACAGGTGTTGTTTCCACTTGTGTTGAAGAGAAAGTTGGGTGCAACTCGCTTAACAATCACTTTGCATAGCAATGGCCGTTCCAGTCCCAATTGTTGTAAGTCAAGGGTTACCTGTACGCTCCCACAGAGTGGGTCTCCTCAGGGTGCCGTCAGCCAGACAGTGCCGGCTGGCGACCCCCAGGGGGAGGGCCTTCTCTGTGGGAGCTCCCACCCTCTGGAATGAACTACCCCCAGAGATCAGGGTGATCCCTGATCTCCCTTCCTTCCGCCGCGCCCTTAAGACATGGTTATTTCAGCTTGCAGGACTGGCCTAGGGGAAATTTTTAGCGGGGGTTTTAAAATTATTTTAAATTATAGGCCAATTGTTAATATTTGTCT